>NC_058080.1:450040135-450317519 GCF_014858855.1 Bufo gargarizans
CCTGGGTCATTCCCTTCGGCACCTTCAGGGAAACCTATCAACCGCATATTTCCTCTGCGGGATCTGTCTTCTAAGTCTGTAATTTTGTCTCTCATAGATTTATGCTCAAGCTCCATATCTGCCGCTTTTCTTTAAAGGTTAGTGACCTCGTTCTTTGTTTCTCCAATGTTTTTTTCTGTTTCCTGCACCCTTACACGTATTTTATTAATATCATCTCTAATCAAAGAGATTTCTGACTGCAAGGAAGAGACTGTCGTGGTTAGGGCACCCAGCACATTATTTGTAGCTTTTAACGTCTCTAAGATATCTTCCAGATTTTGGTCAATGGTACCCATTCGATCTCTTGAATCATCACCTTTAATAAATTCTTCTGACACAGGGCTGACAATAACACCCTCCTTACCCTCCACCCTGACATTATTTTTTGTCGCCCCTCTGGTCTTAGTAGGAGAAGACTTGAGGAACTTTTCTATATTTGTCTGAGGGCTTTTAAGGACAGTTCCTTTAGGAGATGTGGGGCCGACAGACTTAGCAGGCATAATGAAAAAGTATGTGTGTTCTATAACAATAGTAGTTGAGCGCATTCCATCAAATCAGCTCATGCAGGTAATACATGGATATGTCAAAAAGAGTTTTCAAACTTGCCCGTCCTTTGCAGCAAACCGTCCACACTTAGCTGGTTCCAGGGGAGGGGACGCTAATCACCTTCTTACTGCTCCTTCAATTCCTTCCAAGAAATGCCAGGGCAGGGGAAAAAGGGGGAGGAATCCGCCATGGCAGTCACAGCACACAAGGCTCCTCGGCTTCTCAGCCGCACGGATGCATGCCGCTCACTGCCTATCTTTCTCCCCTCTGAGTACAAAGTATAAAGCGCATCAGAGGTTCCTGTACTACAGAATCTACCTCCGTCGATGGCAGCCTCAACTTCCGAGGGGCGCAAGGTAGCCAAACGAGACACCGAAGCTACGAGTCAGGAGCAGGAGGGAGCGGAGGAGCGGAGGGGGGTGGGGCCCGCAGCACCTCAGCGTGCTACGTCATGCCGTCAGTTACCTCAACAGACCAATAGTCGTTTATCATCATCTTTAGTTTTATGGAACACTGTAATCCCTAGATTGTCTGTCTCAATGTTGGAATTGACTTATTCTTTACCATATAGTGTAGAAGAGTCAGTGTTGTATTGACCTGCCAAAGCTTTCCTTGACAACAAAGCTGTTGTGACATTGACTGAGAAGGGATGTGCGTCCATTTGTTAACACAGACGTCTTCAAAGTGTTGATGTTGTCAGGCTGGTGCACTGTCCCCAGGAAAACTTCTCCTACAATGACCCACCACATGTCCATAGGGGGCATTATTAGGTCCATTGATTTGCTGGCGCACCTTGTGTACCTGAAGGATGTCTCTCCCAAGAAGTAGAAAGATAGAAACATCTGGCTCAACAGCTGGGATAAGGTGAGCAATTGAGCAGAGGTGAGGGTGGTGATGGGCTACTTCTGGAGAGGGAACCTCAGTTTTGTTCTCAGGTATCATGCCACACTCTATTAGGGTAGGAAGTGGGAACTGCACTTTCTTATTGAAGGATTCAATGGTAAAGTCAGTAGCTATTCTCCCTGTGGTTTCAATAGTCCCCGCACATGTCCTTAGAGTGTATGGAACTGCACTTGCCTTAAGGTTAAAGATATCAAAGAAATTTGACTTTGCAAGGGATCTGTTGCTCTGTTCATCTAGCACTTCCTTTTTTTTTTCTACTGCCCTTTCTCTCTTGCCAGTGGGATACACAGTCAATACACAGATTTCCCTTGTCCACATACTTCAGTGCAATTAGACATTATGAGGAGAGTGGGGTCTCTTGTTGCTCCCTGCCCTGATCTTTCCTGGGTTCTACAGTCTCTAGTGGGGCAGGAGCAGGGCCAGGGTGCAAAGCTGCAATATGTCTCTCACTGCCACATTCTGTACATTCTACTGGTATTTTGCAGTCTTTGGCAATGTGATAAGTAGATCCACAGCACTTGAAACAGATGCCATTTTGTCTAAGGAAGGACATCCGCTCTACAATGGGTTTGCTTCTAAAGCCTTTGCATTTCTTTAGTGGATGTGTTTTTTTGTGTATTGGGCAATGTCTATCAGGGTTTTCTATGGTGTGTACTTTGTGGGTGCTTTGGTAGTCTGTGAAGGTACAGCTATTTTGTGTGTGGATACAGAGATCCTACCGTGAGGTCTGCGAGGTCTTTCAGGTCTGTGTGATTGATTGCCGCTGGTGGTGAAGGCAAAACTGGGATCACTTCGGATTTTCGCTTGCTGTCGGACGAACCTAGAAAACACAAAGAAAGGGGGAAAAGCGACTCCATAATCTTCTTCGAATTTACCTCCCACAGACATCCACTTGTCTTGCAGATTTGAGGGTAGTTTTTCTACTATGGGATTAGTGCCTCTAGCTGTACCTAGATATGAAAGTCTTGACAAGTAGCCATCCTCTTTGGCATATTCTATCTCTAGCAGAAGATCACTTAGTTCTTGTAGCCGCACATTGTCTCTGTAGCCCACCTTGGGAAAGACTTTAAGTTTTTTCAACAGTGCTCATTCTATTACCTCTGGCGATCCATACGTTTCTTCTAGTCTTTTTCAGGTCATGTTGAGTCCTGCTGCAGGGTTGAACAGGTTTTCTCTTCTCATCCTCTTAGCATGCTCTGCTGACTCGGTGCCAAGCCATTTTATCATTAAATTAAGCATTTCTGCTGGTGATAAGTTCAGACCTTCATGCCCAATAGTATTCAGGACAGTCATCAAATTGGAGAAAGCCTGAGCTAACCATTTCTTTGCGGATGAGATATTTGGTAACATCTACTGCACATTGTTGTTCACACATGTAATCTATAGGTTGAGGTGATAGGAACACTTGTTTTTTGTTCTATGGGGTTTTCTGGTGCTTCATTCTTGGTTTGCAGGCAGTCGCTGACCTCATATGGTTGATTGGGCCTGCTCAGGGGGTATGTTGCTCTTGGCCTGAATTCCTTTGCTTCAGGTTTAAAAGACTGTTCCTTTGTATGTGCATCAGTAAGGTCAGTATGATTTTTCACTTCCTGACCGACTTGTTCCCATGTAGGCAGCGGCCTCTGCTTCAGCAACTGCAGTCTGTCGCTGCAGGATGGGCAATTTTGATTATAATTCCGCTTCTTCTTGTGCTATGGCAGCTTCCCTAGCAGCTTCCTTAGCTCTCTCTTGTGCTATGGTAGCTTCCCTAGCTGCTCTCTCTTGTGCTATGACAGCTTCCCTAGCTGCTTCCTTAGCTCTCTCTTGTGCTAGGGCAGCTTCCCTAGCTGCTTCCTCTTTTGCTAGGGCAGTTTCTTTGCTGCTAACTCTTGCATCATCATGGCTTCTTTTTCTGCGTACTGTAGCTGGACGCGAGCAGCTTCTGCCTTGGCACGAGCTGTAACTGCTGAGGAACTTGCTGTGGACATCTTGCTAGCCCGTGAAGATCTGGACACATGCGACTATGCATCGTCTTGCTGGGCACTGGGAATGTTCTCCCTACCTTGTTATGTCGGCAGTTCCTCATCTTAGATTCATGCTGCAGTAATGGCGTCTCAGTTTATTCCAGACCGCCACGTGGGTGTCTTTTTACTGTTCTGCTTCACGTTATTGAACAGTTGTATAACACTAGTCAGACAGCCTAACAATAATTCAGAAGTCAAGAAACGTGAGACATCAGTTCTGTATGCATTATTTTTTCTGAATAACTTTGTAAACTACAACATAAGCATAAACAAAACATATGTGTCAGTACATTAAACATAATACAGCAGCCTAACTCCATCAGTGAGAGTACTCACAGACAATTCCATCATTAGTCCAGGAATAGATCAAGAGCTCCTCTGCATGCAGTCTGCTAGATCCAGGAGCAGTCATGAAATGGAGGAAATACAGTTCCAGGTTAAAGGTTACTGCCTCTCACTCTGAGAAAATTACCACTTCCTGTAAAGTTCTGGCAAGATAATAACTAACTTTGACCACTAGATGGCAGCAACGTCAAACTAACATTTCAGTATAATCTGTAACAGCACATAGCATACATTTACCATGAACAATATGGGCAGAACAGTTACTTTTGTTTAGTATTTTAGTAGGCAGCTTTCAGAATCATGACTTGTATGGGCATGGCAGTCCCAGTAGTTATAGGAAAGAAGCTCGGGTATTTTTAGAGGTTAATGTTATAGGTGAATTAAAGTCAAACAAGGCTATGGGCCCAGATGGCATTCACCCCAGAGTAGTAAAAAAAATCCAGTCTGTCACTGCTGCTCCTCTAACAGATTTCATTAATCAGCCGTTAACAGGTGATTTTCCTGGCCGTTGGAGAACATTAGGGTAGTACCAATCCACAAGAAGAGTAGCAGAGAGGAAGCTGGAAACTACAGACCAGTGAGCTTGACATCCGTAGTAGTAAAAATATTGAAAGTCCTCCTAAAAAAAGAAGATAACCTACCACTTAAAAGCCAACAACCTATTGGACCCAAAACAGCAGGGCTTTACTGAGGACCAACCATGTCAAAATAATCTTATTGATTTCTTTGACTTTGTCACAAAAGCGTTGGATGAAGGAGGTCCCATGGATATTGCCTACCTGGATTTTATCAAAGAATTTATCAAAGAATTTTGTACAGTGCCACATATTGAGCTGATAGATAAATTATTGAACATTGGACTCAATCCCTGGATACTTCAGTGGATCCGCGCTTGGCTCTTGGATAGATGTCAGAGTGTTAGTGTTTATGGGGTACATTCTGAGGAGAGATGGGTCACAACTGGTTTTACCTCAAGAATCTGTCCTTTGAGGTACATGCTTTTAATATTTTTGTAGGCAACTGTCACATCTGTGACAGGTCCCAGAAGGTCTGATAGATTATCTACGCAATAGTGATCTTACAGCCTCTTTTGGTTTCACTTTGTCTGTGTCTTGCTGGTATGTCCACACCTCTTGTTCAGGTGTGGATCATGTGACCTTTACCTCGCCCTATTTAGTCTGACTTTTCCCATCACTCCTTGCTTGGGATAGCTTAATTTAGTCTTGGAAGAGCTGTAGTGTGGTTCGTGTTGAAGTCCTGTTCATCCTTCATCCTCTGAAGTTAAGTGTTCCGCTTGTCGTGTTTTGTATTCCCCCCCCTCCTGGTTGTTTACTGGGCCTCAGTGAGACGCTAGTTCCTTCACCAGGGAAGGAACAGGTGGCCTCTGCCCTGTCATTATCTTTAAGGCATCTGAGGGTCACCAGGGTTTTCTAGGTTCCCGTGTATGGGTATCTCTGCCATCGAGAGGTGGCCATACGGATAGGAGTTAGGGCCAGGAGCAGGGTTTTATAGGTGGTGACCCTTTTCCTTCCCTAGCGGTGAGGCCTAGTGTCTTTCCCCTTCCTTCTTGATTGTCTTTTGGTGTTCTCCCCCACTACATCCGTGACAGCGACATAGGTTATGTAAGTACGATTTGCCTGTTTGCTGATTACAGGGTTAATAGGGTTAATGTTCCTGGAGGAGTCTGTAACATGAAAAAAGATTTAGTCTCTGTAGATAAATGGTCAAAATGATGGAAACTGCAGTTCAACATTTCCAAATTCAAAATAATGCACCTGCGGAGAAGGAATCCTCAGTCTATCATATTGGCAGCTTTGTGTTAGCAAGGATTTTACAAGAGAAGAAATTCCTGGTATCAGACAGCTTCAAAATGAGTGTACAGTGTGGTCAGGTAGCAGAGAAAGCAAGTCAGATGCTTGGCTATATAGAAAGAGGTATAACCAGTAGGAAGAGACAAATGTGATCCCACTGTATAGAGCACAAGTGAGACCACATCTGGACTATCTTGTGTATAGTTCTGGAGACCCAACCTGCCAAAAGACAAAGATAAAATGAAACGGATGCAGAGACAGGCTACAAAAATGGTGGAGTTTCTTAAGCATAAAACATATCAAGAGTAGGGTTGAGCGAACCCGAACTTTAGAAATTTTTGGACCCCGGACCCGAACCCGAACATTTCAGTAAAAGTTTGGGTTCGGTGTTCGGCGATTTCTTAGCACTTTTTGAAAGGCTACAGAGCAGCCAATCAACAAGCTTTTAACTGTGTGACCTTAGAAGCAATCACAGCCATGCCTACTAATGGCATGGCTGTGATTGGCCAGTGCAGCATGTGACCCAGCCTCTATATAAGCTGGAGTCACGTAGCGCTGCAGGTCACACTGCTGTGCTTAGTGTAGGGAGAGGATGAAGCTGCTGCTGTTTGGGAGAGAATAGGACAGAATCTGTTCTCAGAACTCCAATTGAACTCAGCAATCTACATAGATTTAGTTGTGTGGGTGCAGTGCACAATCTTTTTACCCTGCCCTGAGCCCAGTGACAGAGAAAAAGAACTGTTAACCGTCTGTTAGTTAGGTGGGTGGCGGCGGCCATTTTATGCAAGCACAGTGCACCATCACTGCATCTGTGCTATTGTGCCTTTGCAGGATTAGTCAGAGTGCAATTTAAGCAAGAAATACAGCCATAATTTTCTGGGTTTTTAAAAACACAATTTTTGGGCAAAATACACAATTTTACAAACCTTGCTGCATCTGAATGTGTGAAATTCAAGCGTTATATATAGCTTTCATATTCTGTTAGTAAAAAAAAAAAACTTTTTTTTGCAAAATACTTAATATTGCAGCCCTTGCTGCATCTGTGATTGTTAAAAACAAGTTTAATTTTTTTTTATAATTTGTGGCAATATCAAACATCTGGTGCCTTTGCAGGATTAGTCAGTGTGCAATTGAAGTTAGAAATACAGCCATAATTTTCAGGGTTTTTAAAAACACCCTTTTAGCAAAATACACAACTTTACAGCCCTTGCTGTATCTGCACGTGTGAAATTCAAGCGTTATATACTGCTGTTATATTCTTTTACAAAAAAAACACCCATTTTGGAAAAAAAAAATTTTGCAGCCTTTGCTGCATATGTCATTGTGAGATACACCCTTTAGATACTGTGGTTCTATTCTGCTATTAATAAAACACCCATTTTGGTCAAAAATATTTAATTGCGGCCTAGTTTTCATCTGTACGTGTAAGATACACCCTTTACATAATGTGGTTCTATTCTGTT
Source organism: Bufo gargarizans (assembly GCF_014858855.1). Lineage (NCBI taxonomy): Eukaryota > Metazoa > Chordata > Amphibia > Anura > Bufonidae > Bufo > Bufo gargarizans. Next base: position 450,047,246 of record NC_058080.1, read on the forward strand.
ATTTGAAAAACAGCCATTTAGGGCAAAAAACATAAATTGCGGCCTAGTCAGGATCTGTACGTGTGAGATACACACTTTAGATACTGTGGTTCTATTCTGGTAATTGAAAAAAATCAATTTTGGGCAAAAAACTTAAATTGCGGCCTAGTCAGGTCAGGATCTGTACTTGTGAGATACACCCTTTACATACTGTGGTTCTATTCTGTTATTAGAAAAACAACAATTTTGGGCAAAAATCTTTAATTGCGGCCTAGTTTGCATCTGTACATGTAAGATACACCCTCTACATACTGTGGTTCTATTCTGTTATTAGAAAAACAACAATTTTGGGCAAAAATCTTTAATTACGGCCTTGTTTGCATCTGTACATGAGCGATACACCCTTTACATACTGTGGTTCTATTCTGAAATTTGAAAAACAGGCATTTTGGGCAAAAAATTTACATTGCGCCTAGTCAGGATCTGTTAGTCTGAGATACACCCTTTACATACTGTGGTTCTATTCCAGTATTATTAAAACACCCATTTTGGGAAAAAATCTTTAATTGCGGCTTAGTTTGCATCTGTACGTGTGAGATACACCCTTTTCATACTGTGGTTCATTTCTGTTATTTGAAAAACAGCCATTTTGGGCAAAAAACTTAAATTGCGGCCTAGTCTGGATCTGTACATGTGAGATGCAAACTTTAGATACTGTCGTTGTATTCTGTTATTTGAAAAACAACAATTTGGGCAAAAAACTAAAATTGCGGCCTAGTCAGGATCTGTACGTGTGAGATACACCCTTTACATATTGTGGTTCTATTCTGTTATTTGAAAAACAGCCATTTTGTACAAAAAACTTAAATTGCGGCCTAGTTTGCATCTGTACGTGTAACATACACACTTTAGATACTTTGGATCTATTCTGTTATTTGAAAAACAGCCATTTTGTGCAAAAAACGTAAATTGCGGCCTAGTTTGCATCTGTACGTGGGAGATACACCCTTTACATACTGTGGTTCTATTCTAATATTTGAAAAACAGCCATTTTGTGCAAAAAACGTAAATTGCGGCCTAGTTTGCATCTGTACGTGTGAGATACACCCTTTACATACTGTGGTTCTATTCTAATATTTGAAAAACAGCTATTTTGGGCAAAAAACTTAAATTGCGGCCTATTTAGGATCTGTACGTGTGAGATACGCACTTTAGATACTGTGGTTCTATTCTATTATTAGAAAAACAACAATTTTGGGCAAAAAACCTAAATTGCGGCCTAGTCAGGATCTGTACGTGTGAGATACACCCTTTACGTACTGTGGTTCTATTCTGTTATTTGAAAAACTGGCATTTTGTACAAAAAACTTAAATTGCGGCCTAGTTTGCATCTGTACGTGTAACATACACACTTTAGATACTTTGGATCTATTCTGTTATTTGAAAAACAGCCATTTTGTGCAAAAAACTTAAATTGCGGCCTAGTTTGCATCTGTACGTGTGAGATACACCCTTTACATACTGTGGTTCTATTCTAATATTTGAAAAAAACAGCCATTTTGTGCAAAAAACTTAAATTGCGGCCTAGTTTGCATCTGTACGTGTGAGATACACCCTTTACATACTGTGGTTCTATTCTAATATTTGAAAAACAGCTATTTTGGGCAAAAAACTTAAATTGCGGCCTATTTAGGATCTGTACGTGTGAGATACGCACTTTAGATACTGTGGTTCTATTCTGTTATTAGAAAAAAAACAATTTTGGGCAAAAAACTTAAATTGCGGCCTGGTCAGGATCTGTACGTGTGAGATACACCCTTTACATACTGTGGTTCTATTCTGTTATTTGAAAAACAGCCATTTTGTGCAAAAAACTTGAATTGCGGCCTAGTTTGCATCTGTACGTGTAACATACACACTTTAGATACTTTGAATCTATTCTGTTATTTGAAAAACAGCCATTTTGTGCAAAAAACGTAAATTGCGGCCTAGTTTGCATCTGTACGTGTGAGATACACCCTTTACATACTGTGGTTCTATTCTAATATTTGAAAAACAGCCATTTTGTGCAAAAAACTTAAATTGCGGCCTAGTTTGCATCTGTACGTGTGAGATACACCCTTTACATACTGTGGTTCTATTCTAATATTTGAAAAACAGCTATTTTGGGCAAAAAACGTAAATTGCGGCCTATTTAGGATCTGTACGTGTGAGATACGCACTTTAGATACTGTGGTTCTATTCTGTTATTAGAAAAAAAAAATTTGGGGCAAAAAACTTAAATTGCGGCCTAGTTTGCATCTGTACGTGTGAGATACACCCTTTACATACTGTGGTTCTATTCTAATATTTGAAAAACAGCTATTTTGGGCAAAAAACTTAAATTGCGGCCTATTTAGGATCTGTACGTGTGAGATACGCACTTTAGATACTGTGGTTCTATTCTGCTATTAGAAAAAAAACAATTTTGGGCAAAAAACTTAAATTGCGGCCTGGTCAGGATCTGAACGTGTGAGATACACCCTTTACATACTGTGGTTCTATTCTGTTATTTGAAAAACAGCCATTTTGTGCAAAAAACGTAAATTGCGGCCTATTTAGGATCTGTACGTGTGAGATACGCACTTTAGATACTGTGGTTCTATTCTACTATTAGAAAAACAACAATTTGGGCAAAAAACTTAAATTGCAGCCTAGTCTGGATCTGTACGTGTGAGATACACACTTTAGATACGGTGGTTCTATTCTGCTATTATAAAAACACCTATTTTGGGCAAAAATATTTAATTGCGGCCTAGTTTGCATCTGTACGTGTGAGATGCACCCTTTACATACTGTGGTTCTATTCTGTTATTTGAAAAACAGCCATTTTGGGCAAAAAGATTACATTGCGGCATCTGTCCGTGTGAGATACACCCTTTACATACTGCAGTTCTAATCTACTATTAAGAAAACAACCATTTTGGGCAAAAATCTTAAATTGCGGCCTTGTTTGCATCGGTACAAGTGAGATACACACTTTAGATACTGTGGTTCTATTCTGTTATTTGAAAAATAGCCATTTTGGGCAAAAAAGATTACATTGCGACATCTGTACGTGCGAGATACACCCTTTACATACTGTGGTTCTAATCTGCTATTAAGAAAACAACCATTTTGGGCAAAAGTCTTTAATTGCGGCCTAGTTTGCATCTGTACGTGTGAGATACACCCTTTACATACTGTGGTTCTATTCTTTTATTTGAAAAACAGCAATTTTGTGCAAAAAACTTAAATTACGGCCTTGTTTGCATCTGTACGAGTGAGATACACACTTTCGATACTGTGGTTCTATTCTGTTATTTGAAAAATAGCCATTTTGGGCAAAAAACTTTAATTGCTGCCTATTCTGGATCTGTACTTGTGAGATACACCCTTTACATACTGTGTTCTATTCTGCTATTAATAAAACACCAATTGTGGGCAAAAAGCTTTAATTGTGGCCTAGTCTGCATCTGTACGTGTAAAATACACCCTTTACATACTGTGGTTCTATTCTGCTATTAATAAAACACCCATTTAGTGCAAGATCATACATTTTAGGCCTCATGCACACGACCGTTGTGTGCATCCGTGGCCGTTGTGCCGTTTTCCTTTTTTTTTCGCGGACCCATTGACTTTCAATGGGTCCGTGGAAAAATCGGAAAATGCACCGTTTTGCAGCCGAGACCGTGATCCGTGTATCCTGTCCGTCAAAAAAATATGACCTGTCCTATTTTTTTGACGGACAACGGTTCACGGACCCATTCAAGTCAATGGGTCCGTGAAAGAACACGGATGCACACAAGATTGGCATCCGTGTCCGTGATCCGTGGCTGTAGGTTACTTTCATATAGACGGATCCGAAGATCCGTCTGCATTAAAGCTTTTTCAGATCTAAGTTTTCACTTCGTGAAAACTAATATCCGACAGTATATTCTAACACAGAGGCGTTCCCATGGTGATGGGGGCTCTTCTAGTTAGAATACACTACAAACTGTGTACAAGACTGCCCCCTGCTGCCTGGCAGCCCTGATCTCTTACAGGGGGCCGTGATCAGCACAATTAACCCCTTCAGGTGCGGCACCTGAAGGGGTTAATTGTACTATCATATCCCCCTGTAAGAGATCAGGGCTGCCAGGCAGCAGGGGGCAGACCCCCCCCTCCCCAGTTTGAATATCATTGGTGGCCAGTGCGGCCCCCACCCCTCCCTCTATTGTAATAATAGCTTGGTGGCCAGTGTGCGCCCCCCATCGCCCCCCCCCCCTTCCTCCCTCTATTGTAATAAATCGTTGGTGGCACAGTGTGCGCCCCCCATCGCCCCCCCCTTCCTCCCTCTATTGTAATAAATCGTTGGTGGCACAGTGTGCGCCCCCCATCGCCCCCCCCCCTTCCTCCCTCTATTGTAATAAATCGTTGGTGGCACAGTGTGCGCCCCCCATCGGCCCCCCTCCCTCTATAGCAGTAACAACATTGGTGGCCAGTGTGCGATGGGGGGCGCACACTGTGCCACCAACGATTTATTACAATAGAGGGAGGGAGGGGGGGCGATGGGGGGTGCACACTGTGCCACCAACGAGTTAACTACAGGGGAGGGAGGGGGGGGGCACTGGCCACCAATGAGTTAGAAACAGGGGGGGGGGGGTCTGCCCCCTGCTGCCTGGCAGCACCTGCCAGGCAGCAGGGGGCAGTCATGTACACAGTTTTTTTGTATATTCTAACCTGAAGCGTCCCCATCACCATGGGAACGCCACTGTGTTAGAATATACTGTCGGATCTGAGTTTCACGATGTAGCTCATATCCGACAGTATATTCTAACATAGAGGCGTTCCCATGGTGATGGGGACGCTTCAAGTTAAAATATACCATCGGATTGGAGAAAACTCCAATCCGATGGTATAAAAGAACTCCAGACTTTACATTGAAAGTCAATGGGGACGGATCCGTTTGAAATGGCACCATATTGTGTCAACGTCAAACGGATCCGTCCCCATTGACTTGCATTGTAATTCAGGACGGATCTGTTTGGCTCCGCACGGCCAGGCGGACACCAAAACGACTTTTTTTTCATGTCCATGGATCCTCCAAAAATCAAGGAAGACCCACGGATGAAAAAACAGTCACGGATCACGGACCTACGGACTCCGTTTTTGCGGACCGTGAAAATAAACTGTCGTGTGCATGAGGCCTTAGAAATATGAGGAGAGCGTCAAATGGGGGATGTGGCCCAGGTTGTGGTGCTGCTGGTGGAGCTCCTGTTGCAGGGAGAGGACGTGGTCGATCTGTGCCAACTACACGCACAAGTGAAACACCTTCCTCAGGTGCGAGTAGGCGACAGAACCTGCAGCGGTATTTGGTCGGGCCAAATGCGGCTCTACGAATGGTGAGGCCAGAACAAGTACAGGTGATAGTAGATTTGGTTGCTTACAGTGCCTCCAGTTCCTTCACATTGTCTCTTACCCAGTATACTGCTGAAAGATCAGAGTTGGCACCTGCAGACGATGTCCATCAGTCTTTCACCTCACCCCCTTGCAAATCAGCAAAGCAGTCTGAGCCCCAAGTCATGCAGCAGTCTCTTCTGCTTTTTGATGACTCTGTTAGCAGGGTTTCCCAGGGCCATCCACCTAGCCCTGCCACAGAAGTGGAAGGGATTGAGTGCACCCATGCCCAACCACTGATGTTTCACGATGAGTACATGGGAGGACCATTGCAGCACGTCTCGGATGATGACGGAACACAGGTGCCAACTGCTGGGGCTTTCAAAAGTGCGCAGACCGACAAGGAGGGCAGGTTTGAAGACTAGGTGGAAGATGATGTGGAGAACGATGAGGTCCTCGACCCCACATGGAATCAAGGTCATGCAAGTGACCTGTGTAGTTCGAAGGAAGAGGCGGTGGTCGCACAGAGCCACCAGCACAGCAGAAGAGGGAGCAGGGTGCAAAAGCGGAGCGGCCGTGCCCTAGACAGTACGCCTGCTACTGCCCACCGCAGCAAGGGACCGAGCACACCATGGAGTTCCCTGGCATGGAGTTCTTCAGACAAAGTGCTGACGACAAGACACGAGTGGTTTGCATGCTGTGCAATCAGAGCCTGAAGCGAGGCATAAACGTTCTAAACCTGAGCACAACCTGCATAATCAGGCATCTAAGTGCAAAGCACAAGCTGCAGTGGAGTAGACACCTCAAAAACCAAGAAAGGTCTCTGGCTCCTCCTGCTTCCTCTTCTGCTGCAGTCTTGGCCTCTTCATCCACCTCTGGAGTGACAGTGCCACGTGCCAACCCACACACAGAGGATATGCCAGCAACACCACCATCTGGGTCAGCAAGCATCTCCACAATGTGCCACGGAAGCATTCAGCTCTCCATCTCCCAAACACCGGAGCGGAAGAGGAAGTACCCCCCTACCCACCTGCGATCTCTGGCCCTGAGTGCCAGCATTTCAAAATTACTGGCCTTTGAAATGCTGTCATTCCGTCTGGTGGAGACGGATAGTTTTAAAGGTCTTAGGGCGGTGGCTGTCCCAAAGGACGTCGTGGCCAGCCGCCACTACTTTTCAAAGCGAGTAATCCCTTCCTTGCACAACCAAGTGGGGGACAAAATCAGGTGTGCACTGCGCAACGCCATCTGTGGCAAGGTGCACCTCTTTACGGATACGTGGACCAGTAAGCACGGTCAGGGACGTTATATCTCCATAACAGCACACTGGGTAAATGCAGTGGCGGCTGGGCCTGAGGCGGATAGCAGTTTGGCGCATGTCCTTCCACCACCGAGGATTGCAGGGCGCTTCAGTTTGCCTCCTGTTGCTTCCTCCTCCTACTCTGCTTCCTCATCCTCTACCGCCTCCTCATCCTGTTAGTGTAACACCTTCATCACCAACTTCAGCACAGCCAGGGGTAAACGACAGCAGGCAGTTTTAAAACGTATCTGTTTGGGGGACAAACCCCACACCGCACAGGAGCTGTGGACGGGCCTTGAACAACAGACCGATAAGTGGTTGGTGCCAGTGAGCCTCAAGCCCGGCCTGGTGGTGTGCAATAATGGGCGAAATATCGTAGCAGCTCTGGGACTAGCCGGTTTGACTCACATCCCTTGCCTGTCACATGTGCTGAATTTGGTGGTGCAGAGATTCCTTGAAAATTACCCCGATATGTCAGAGCTGCTGCATAAAGTGCGGGCCGTCTGTGCGCGCTTTCGGTGTACTCACCCTGCTGCTGCTCGTCTGTCAGCGCTGCAGCGTAACTTCGGCCTTCCCGCTCACCGCCTGATTTGCGTAGTGCCCACAAGGTGGAAATTCACCTTGCACATGCTGACCAGACCTTGCGAGAAGCAGCAGACGATAGTAGAGTTTCAGCTGCAGCACGCACGGGTGAGTCGCTCTGCGGAACAGAACCACTTCACCACCAATGACTGAACCTCCATGCGAGACCTGTGCTCCTTGTTGTGCTGTTTCGAGTCCTCCACCAACATGGCCATTGCCGATAACGTCGGTCCCAGCGTTACTATCCCACTTCTATGCCTCCTTGAAAAAATGCTGCTGGTGATGATGGAAAAGGATGTGGCACAGGAGGAGGAGGAGGAAGAGGGATCATTTCGTAGGGTTTCCGGCCAGTCATTCACAAGTAGCTCCGAGGGTGGGTTCCTGCACCCACAAACGCCAGGTAAACAATTGGCCAGCCAGAGCACAGTTCTGGAGAATGATGAGGTGGAGGAGGAGAGGAGGAACCTTGTTCACAGCAGGGTGGCACACAGACCAGCTCATGGCCATCACTGGTGCGTGGCTGGGGGGATACAGAGGACACAGATGATACACCTCCCACTAGAGGACAGCTGGCACACATCATCGATTACATGCTACAGTGTCTCCGCAACGACCACCGAGCTTCCCACATTTTAACTTGTGCTGATTACTGGGTGGCCACGCTGCTGGATCACCGTTACAAGGACAAAGTACCATCCTTAATTCTGTCACTGGAGCGTGATCGTAAGCTGCGCGAGTACAAGTGCGCCTCTTAGACGCGCTGCTGGTGGCATTCCCACCTGACATCAGGGGTACAGTCGAAGCACAAGGCGAAGGCAGAGGAGGAGGAAGAGGCTGCCAATGCAGCTGGGGCACCACCAGCACCTCAGAAGGCAGGGTTAGCATGGCCGAAATGTGGAAAAGCTTTGTCAGCACGCCACAACAACCAGCACCACAAGCTGATATGGAACGTCTTAGCAGGAGACAGCATTTCACCAATATGGTGGAGCAGTATGTGTGCACACGCCTACACGTACTGAAAGACGGGTCTGCCTCCTTCAACTTCTGGGTCTCCAAAATGGGCACATGGCCTGAGCTTGCCCTTTACGCCTTGGAGGTGCTGGCCTGCCCTGCAGCCAGTGTATTATCTGAACGTGTGTTTAGCACGGCAGGGGGCGTCATCACAGACAAGCGCAGCCGCCTGTCCACAGCCAATGTGGACAAGCTTATGTTCATTAAAATGAACCAGTCATGGATCTCACAGGACTTGTCCATACCTTGTGCAGAATAGACATGTATACCGGCCTTAACCAGCCATTGTTATACTACAGCGCAATTGCTCATTCTTGTATTTTGGATATTTCACACTCTTTTGGAGTGCACTCTAAATACAAAATATTAAAACCAAAAACCAGTGTTGGCTAACCTCGTCCTCCTCCAACGCTGCTTCCACCTACACCGCTTTGTCCACCGGCTCCTCAAACTCCTACTCCATATGGACCTCCACCTCATAAATCAAGTATTTTTTTTTATTTGTACGTATTTTATTTTATGTAATTTCACTAATTTGTCTGTTACATTTTCGAGTGAAATTCAGCAATTTTTGGGTGGGATATACTACTGCTATAACTAGTAAACAGGATAAAAAAATTCACAAATTTGCAAAAATGGTAAGGGTTATTCGATCGGAAAGAACAGTTTACAATAGGTTTGAAAACTTCCTCATGTAGAAGAGTGGTAAATGATGCATACACTGAATTCAATTTTAGGAATTTTAACAGGAGGTGAATTATTGAAACAAAACAAAAATTGATTATGTAAATGCATGAAATTTTTGTTTGAATGTTAATCCAGTCTAATATCCACTTGTAATCAGGAAATGTATGCTTTCCTTTGAGGGCAGTTTGGCTCACACATTGAGTTTATTCTTCCTTGCCTTCCCGTAGGGATGAAGGCAGGGGACACACACAAAGTTTACCCTTTCCCTTCCTTTTATCCAAATCATCTTCTTTCTCCTGGTTAAATTTGATGGACATAATACTATATAGGTTACTGTATGACAGCTAAGATCCCCATAAATATCAAATACATTGGCGGTACTAAAACCTGATTCAGGTTAGTTATACAGTAAATATTAGCATTTTCATTTGAAACCATAGGCTCATGCATTCAAACTATTTAATTCGTTTCTGCCTAAAAGTCATATAAAGCATTGTGATACGTAAAGGTTAAGAAAATCACAGAAAATAATATTGCTGTTCTTTCAAGCTGACAAAAAAGGTTGTAGTCAAGTAAGGAAACATGAATAATAAAAGTTTTCCCTTAAATTACAGTATTCTCAATTATTTTATAACATATGTATTTATAGGACTCTTATGGTTACACTTAGAGAATATCACTTTGGACTGAAAAAGGATGAGTTGAAGTTTAACCTTTTCTTTAAATCAATACCACACTGCAGGTGCACTCTTTCCAATTGACGTAAAGAGGACGTCAATGTCCCTGTGGTTACTGCATGATTTGGAACAGGATAATAGTTTTTCTTTGAAGTTTAAACAAATCTAGGAAGTAATACTTGTGTGTTTTTCTCGAGGTTAGCACGTTGAAGCATTACAAAATCAGTGTTTTAACTACTGTACAATGCAGTTGTCATCAAAATGTTTGTCCACCAATAACACTACCACTGCACACTACATGACTTATTTAATAAAATACATGACACAAAAAATATCATAATGTTAAAATTCATGTTGAATTCATACAACCTTAAAAGGTGGGAGCTTTTATTCCTTGTAAAGATACAGCAGTTTAAAGGGAACCTGTCAGGAGCTTCATGTTGCCCAAACTATAAGCAGTACAGTATGTGAGGCACAACAGGGACCCTGAGGAGAAGACAGGATGGGTTAATTACCACTCTTGCTTTCACCAGTGCTGGCAGGAGATCACTGCACGAGCGCAGGGAGGGAGAGCAGGAAGTGGCCACTTTCTCAATTAGTCCTGTGACCGCCGGGTGTCTCGGGCCAGGAGACCCTGATCAGCTCTGCCTGTGTGTAGTGCCCCACAGTGACTATGACTGGGGCTCCTGTGCATACCCCAGTTACAGTGGAAACAGTGAAAAAAAAGTAACAAATAAAAAAGTTTATGACCTCCTGGGGAACATATGATGTGCCAAAAATAAATTAAAATATAAGCAAAAAAAATTATATAAAATACAAAGACAAAAGCTAACCATAGCCAAAGCTAACAGAAACCGTCACTATGGTTCACTTAAATCTATACATGTTATATATCAAAACGTTGGTCACAAAATAGGGAATACATTGCAATAATTCATTTTTGTGTAAGCTTTAATATTTAGCTGTTTACCCCAAATGAAACAAAAAAAAAGAAAAAAAATCAGTAAAAAAAAAAAACATGCTAATAAAAAGTCCTAAGTGTCAAGTAAAAAACACTGCGAAAATTATTTTGGTAGTCAAAGAAATAAAAAAGTTAGGGTCACTAAATCACCACATGCAAAAATCATAAAAAATGTAATGGAATTTCAGGCCTTTTTTAGGCCCGGTCATGAAAGGGTTAATTAGTTTGTAACAATGAAGCCTGTTGGTATTTTATGCTGTTCACTTTTTGGTCACTATAAAACTCCTAACATATTCCCTTAAAGAGTACCTGTCATTAAAACCAAAATCATTCATAGACTGCTGTAGATGTAAACATATCGTATGTAGAACAGACAAAAATGAATCTGCCTATATATTTGGGGTCTAGTCCTCCCTTCTGCATAATCTCTGTTTTTCTGTCTATAACTGTGCAAACATAGTACAGTACATTAGGTGGGCTCTTCCAGTTGAGCGGTGTACTCTGACCAGTCATGTGAATAGCTCTACTACTTGGCCCTCTGATGCTCAGAGACAGTAACCTGATCCCACCCCCAGTTATTAGGTACTGTGTTACTGAAAAAAGATTTTTAATGACTGAAGAGTGGGTTACAGGACATTTACAGGCAGGGAGCAGGGGACTACAAGCTCCTGAAAGTAACGGGGGTGGCACTTCCCTTTGATATTACAGGTTCATTAATATTCGATTGAACTGAATGGGGACATGGCTGCAGTCAGACCCTCATTGATCTGATATTATTTCCCTGTCTTTAAGATAAATCAGGAACCTGGAAAAAAATAACTATATTAGTATTCAAATAGCCGAACAGTAGATTTTTTTTAGGGGTAACAAAGGAGATAGTAGTTCATTTTTCAATCAGAATAGCGATTCGTTTTGGAGAAGTAGATGCCGTCCACCTTAAAGAGGTTGTCTCACTTCAGCAAATAGCATTTATCATGTAGATAAAGATAACACAAGGCACTTACTAATGTATTGTTATTATCCATATTGCTTCCCTTTGCAAGTTTGATAAATTTTTCTATCGCATTATACACTGCTCGTTTCCAGGGGTTATGGGATGGGAGCTATTTTTCAAGTGTGTCTATGCGTGTTCCCACGGTCCCGGCTACCAGAGACAATCACAATATATTAGTAAGTGCCTTGTATTACTTTGTCTACATTATAAATGCCATTTGCGGAAGTGAGACAATGCCTTTATGTTGGATTACTTTTTAATTATTTCAGATTTTTTCCATTTACTTATATTAAGTTCATATACAGCACGTCATAACAAAAAATGCCAACCAGCTCAACTAAAGCTGTGTCCTTTCCTTTGGGCAACATATCTTGAAGTGCATGGGACAGGATGACCATTTTTTTTTTTTAAATAAAAAACCTGATTTCACAATATTCTGCTGTCTATCGGAAATTGGAGTCCTTGAATAAATTTGAACTAAAATAAGTTTGGACACATCTGGATTCATGCTAAATGGCAATTTTCTAAGTTTGTACAATGAGTAACTGGAGGAAGCATACAAGAACTTTTCAAAGATGTGCAAACTCCATGCAAATGATGGCTGAATTCATTTTATTTGTGCATACTATTATGAAATACTGATGTGTTAACATTTTGAAATGTCACTGCATATAATTAAATATTATGTCCAATAGGTCGGCACTGCAGGTATATTTTCGTGGTGCTCACGTCCTAGGATTAGCATCCCATGAATTATCAGCAAAGAAGGGGGGGCACTCACTTGCAGTTATTTCTCGTGCCTGTTCCTCGGTGTACACAGCAACGATTATATCAATAAATACCTTTGCATACAACGAGGAACAGGCACGCAAAATAACTGCCCTTCTTTGCATATAATTAAACAATACAACAATTTTTCTAAATGAAGCCATATTGGTGATCAGCCTTTAGCGTTAGGAAAAAATTATGGCTAGTCGCTCAATTGGCCATTGTAGGTGAAACGTAGTGGCTCTTTGAAAGCAATGGACAGCCATATAATATATAGTACTGACCAGTGTAGGAGCTTTTGTCTGATGTTATTATGGGGTCAAGGGGAGTTATCTATTAGGTCCCATAACAAAATCTGGAAAGGGGCATTGTTCACCATCAGTAGCATGTAGGTTTAACAAAATGAAAAGTTATGGTTTTTATGTTCTTACTTTTCTCCTGTTCTCAGCCTCAGTATTCACTCATCCATTTTTTTCCTCTACTATTATCCAGATTCTTCCCATTTCTTGTACTGTATACACATGATCACTAATTTCCCCCCAGTGTCAACTATTCATTAACAGTAGAGGTTGTTCCAATAAGCTCTGGGCCCTATTCAGCTGCAATTCTGCCCTTGTTTCTGTGGATAGCATTAATATTGGTAGCGTTATGGTATGTATAGAATAGGGGTCCTATAACTGCTACTGTATGAGGATTAAGAGGAAGGCAAAGTATTATGGTCCTGGAACAGGTAATTTATGGGGGGAGGGCATGGTCCTTAAAGGGAACCTGTCAAGTGGATATATGATTATAATCTAACTAACTATATACAATCATTAACTACTAAAAAGTGCCTTAGATGTATTCACTTACTGGTGTGACAGATGGTTACCTCATAATATGCACACAAAGATGCCGCATGCTAATGAGCTGATTTGAGTCCAGCGTGATGTCATTGAGTCCAGCGTTTACTTAATTCAGAGATATAGCCACTCCCCTGCCCACCTGCTGGTGATTCATATGGAAAAAAACTGTCAATCTGCAGCCGGTGGGCAGGGAGAGTCAGGAGCTCATGAATATTCATGACTCATCATTATCAGCTGGAGCTTTTCAATACAACATGTTGGCAGATTGACTGGGTCAATTAAAGAAAGTGACCCAGCATTTTGCTAATAGAATCAGTCACTTATTTATGTTTTACTTAGTTAGGACACCATAAAACTGGTGACAGGTTCCCTTTAAAGATGGGAGTGGGCTTGACTGTAATGGTAACAGCTAACAGTTTAGATTTCCCTTTTTATATTTATGACATAAAAAGGGTCTCAGTTGTTATAGGCAACCTGTCTACGTGACATTTTTGATACATGACTAGAAGTTTTAACCTTTGTAACCATTGACTTTTTGATACAGTGCAAGATAGAAACTTCAGGAAGTAGTGCAATTGGTGGGAAGGGACAATTGCTCCATAGAAGACATGGCAACAGTCCTCACTCTACCTGTCGTCCCTGCTGTGCCTCTTCCACTGCCATTGATGGATGTGAGAACTGAACTTGATTTCTGATAGATTTCAGTTGCTAAATTTACATATATAAAATTATTTTTAAGTTTAATGACAGACTTGGCAATTAGGATAATGGTAATGACTAATGAGATATTATTTAGTTGTTATATTTATGACAAATTGTGAAATCTAAGAGCCATTTCAAATGCTCTTTCAAAAATGTTCACTTCGATGTTAAAACTGTGAGTGAGTTGATAAAAGTTCATCAAACGGTATTGCCATACATATCTCTATGAACAGATGTTATGCATATTACAAGGAAATGGATTTACTGCTTCTTTTATAAAACTCTGTTCTCTGTTTGTGAAAACATTTTATATATATATATATATATATATATATATATATTTATCTGAATGTGGCACAAGAAACATCTATTTGAAGATAAATTACTTTTCACTCACATGTCTGCAGTTTGTTACGGATTAATTATTCTGAACAAGAAAAACATCAGGAATTCTAGAGATTGCAATTTACAGAGGTAGGAAATGTAAGTTACCCATGACTCAATAGAGGGGAAATTTTCTTAAAACGTCCATGTCATTTTGTTTTATAAAGGCAAATATTGTATAGCTTTTTATATCACGCTATCTTTTTACTCAATTTTCCAGTTTCAATGCATTTACTTTTGTGGACTTTTTTTTACTATTTACATATATCCACTGCCTCTTTACAGCATTTCAGCCCATCCACCCTTAAGGTCTTTTCACACAGCGGATTAATCTACCACTCATACCACAGCAAAAAAACATACATGCCACCGACTCACTCATGGCTTTGCTCCACTAAATGGAGCTCCATGGCTTTAAGCGATCGATGTACACACACCACACTAAGATGCAACAAGTCCCTTCTTGGCACAGTCACAGCTTTAATCCGGTCACAGCTTTAAACTGCTGGTCCGCTATCTTCAGAGCTGCCTCCATTGAAAACAATGGGAGGCAAACACTACCACTTCTGGCTTTGGTTCATAAAATTGTATTAAAACTGTAGATGTATTTTGAAATAAACAGCACATTTTGAAAGTGTTTTTTGTGTGCAGCCATATGTAAAGTTTAGTAAAGTCTTTTGGTCTCTGCATTAGGAATGGTGCATGCAGTGAGCTGCAGGGGAGGAGAGCAGAGAAGAAGGGTAGAATTGATAGTTGCCCAAATGTTGGGCTATGCCATGATGGGAAGGGTGCACCTTTTTTTCCCTTCGGGGCACACTCTGGTTCTGGGGTTCTCCTGCCTGATGACAGTTGAGGTGCCCTTGATGTTGAATATGCAAGTCAGGGTCACAGGGAAGAATCAATGATGAGGCAGAAGAACAGTTCTTTACTGAAGAATTTACTGAAGCACAGTTCTAAGCATGCATGGACTGGCAGTTGGTACACAAAATGCACTTTCCACTGATATTACAGGTTTTAAGGCTGCACAGGCAGTTAATAGGCTGAAATGCCTGTTTAAAACAATTTTCCTTATGCTGACTTCATCCAGGCATGGGTGCACACTTTTCTTTAGACAAGACAATCACAGGGTAGACCCTAAATGTCAGACTATGCTCTGCACCTTTTTTGAAAAGATTGCTATATCCTTCCATGGTGTCCTCTGTGCGGTGTAAATTCCTTTTTGCAGGTTATCAAGTGCTGGGTAAGTATGTCTGGTGCCAGAAGCCTTTACACAACTGGACAATTTGGCTATATAGTCTATAAGCTTCTTGCAATGCAATTCAACTAAAAAATGGGAGAAAAAGTATTGGTATAAAATATATCAAAATAAAAAACACCATCAAAGATGAATGTGAAAATTTTTGGAATGCATTTTAAAACACAAAACAAAAAATATAGACAGTGGTCAGTATTTAGAGATGGCTTACCTACTCACCAGTAAAATGGAGTGGGTGCACCTACTGGAAAGATCCACCCAATCTTCACAAATGTTGTAGTAAAAATATAGATATTAGTAGGGAACGCCTACATTCGGCTACACATGGAGACTGACTATAATAAGAATGTGAATTTATTAAATAGTACATTACACATCTAAAAACACTCTATAAAATCACTAGATAAAATCTCTAAAAATAACCTTAAAAATATATAGCCAGGCGTATCATGGATATAATGCATACAGGTAGCAGTCCCAATTTACAATACAAGAACCATTATGTCAGTAGCGATGATGTTGTATTAGTACAGTTGAAATAAAAACAGCAGCACTCTCCAGCCTTGATCCTTAATGCTTTATTTTCACCAAGACAAATGCAGTATCTAATCACTAATATGACCATTTCGCTGTCATTATCTGTATTCTTATTGTTTAGCGTTTGAGTTACTGTTTTAACGGATTCACCGTACCTGCTGCGTATACCGTGGCGTCCCACGTGTTGCAGAGTTGAGGATGGCAATCCAGGCTCCGGTTGTCTCTTCAGTGAGTATATCCTGTACTGGGTCTGGGGATCTTCGGTGGGTGGATACAGGTATGCCGATGCAGTGCGTAACTGGCGGCGGTCTTGTGGATTCAATGCATTGTAAATGAACCAAACCGGACTGCCTCAATTGAATTATTATCTCTACATTCCACGTGTCTTTTGGGTGACCTATCCCTCTCCCCGTTGATTCTCTAGGTTTTGCTGAAGCGCTCCAGTCTTTTAGGTTTATTTAATCACTAATATGACCATTCCGCTGTCACTATCTGTATTCTTATTGTTTAGCATTTGAGTTACTCACTGTTTTACTGAGTTGAGGATGGCAATCCAGGCTCTGTTTGTCTCTTCAGTGAATATATCCTGTACTGGGTCTGGGGATCCTTACGCTATTTCCATACGCGTTTAGAGTTAACTACGACTTCTTCCTCAGTGGTCATCTTTCTCATGGATACGGTCAGTTTAATTACTCTCCCGGAGTATCTTCCAATTTGGACATTCTGTGTTATATCAAATATATAGAGTGAATCTGTATTCCTTTTTGATCCTTCTTGAGGTAATGGTGGTTTATACTCAATATAAAATATATGGAGTGGATCTGTATTCCTTTTTAGTTCTTATTGAGGTAATGGGGGTTTATACTCAATATAAAAGGGATACAAAGCATGACATAAATGTGAAAATAAAGAAAAAAACTAAGATAAAACTAGACAAACCATCGATCAATACTCCCATAAGTATATAGCTTTACTTTCTATTATTATTGCAGCTCATTTATAGTTCATTGTAGTATAGCTGCGGTATTGGTGTGTTTTTCTTACCAATTCATTATTGTTTGAAGTAGTATTTTCTATTAATATACAAACTTAGGGCTCCTATTTCATATAAAGTAATAGTATATTATGTATCACATTTATCGAGAGTAGGAAAAACATTTTTTATTAATATTCATACTGCTTCTTTTTTGTTATAGCTGTATGCATGGGGTATTATTGCGTTTTTCTTGCTAATTACTAAATCACAAATCAGAAATACAGGGTTTTTATTTTTTTTAAAGAAAAGTGTTTTTATGTAAAAAAAAACTGTTTTGGCAAGATTATAAAAAAAAAATTGAAAAAATGAGAAAGATGACCACTGAGGAAGGAGTCGTAATTAACTCTGAAACGCGTATGGTAAAGATTTCTCATGGAAATAGCCAAGTAACTCTATTAAATACTAGTGATGAGCGGCAGGTGCCATATTCGATTTCGACTAAATTCGCGAATATTCGATAGAATATTCGTTTTATATTCGTCGAAATCGAATATTTGTCATTATTCTTGTTATCGCGATTAATATGTGATTTAAATAATCGTGTATTGCGATTGTAACTTTTTTTTTTTTTTCTTTTTTTTTTTTTTTCTTTTTCTTTAATTAGTATATCAAAACATTACAAAATAGAAAAACAAAGTACAATTCCCCCCCCCCAACCCCCCCCTCCCCCCCTGCCTGTGGTGCGTCAAAATAGAACCCCTATAAATAAAACAGTTTGACCTCAACTAATCAATCCTCCAACCGCCCCATATCTTAATCCACTGATCCTCAGCTTCCCTCTGTTTGTACAAAATTTTCTCATAATTTTTTACCTTAACAATTAAGTTTATCCATGTGTTTATATCTGGAGTGAATCGAGCAAACCAGGTCCGACTGACCAAGACTCTGGCCAGCATCAATATTCTGCTCAGGAAAATCTTTTGATACTTGTGATTATTTAATTTGGAAAGATCATTAAGCACAAATACTTGTGGTTCAAAAGGGATTCGAACTTTTAGTTTATACATAATACGATTATTAATATTATTCCAGTAGTTTATAAGTTCTGGACAAGTCCATATCATATGAAGAAAGTCCGCTCCTACAGTGTCGCATTTAGGGCAGTTGGACGTGTCTCTTAATCCACATTTATTCATCCATAAAGGAGTAATATATAATCTATGGCAAATATAAAATTGTATTAGAACAGCGATTGTAACTTAAAGGCTACTCTCCTATTGAAATAGCAATGCGATTAATTCAAGTTATAATAATCGAATTTTGATTTTAACTTAAAGGCTACTCTCCTATTGAAATAGCAATGCAATTAATTCAAGTTATAAAAATCGAATTTCGATTTTAACTTCCAGTGCTAAGTTAAAATCGAAATGCGATTTTTATAACTTGAATTAATCGCATTGCTATTTCAATAGGAGAGTAGCCTTTAAGTTAAAATCGAAATTCGATTATTATAACTTGAAATAATCGAATTGCGATTTCAACGTAATTCTCAAATCCGACAGTACATTCTAGTATATGGAGACGTTCCCATGGTGATGGGGACGCTCCATGAGCATGGAAGTCGGCAGAAGCGGCAACGGGCACTGACTGGAGCAGCTAGGAAGCCAGGAATCCAAAGGACAGGTAAGAACAACTTTAGGGAAGTGGGAAAGAAAAAAATATAACAATAAAAAAAAAAAAAAAAAAATAATGAATATTTGAAATATCGAATTTATATCACTATATTCGAAATATTCGCGAATTAGCGAAGTGCCAATATTCGCGAAAAAAATTCGATATTCGAATATTCGCGCTCAACACTATTAAATACACCTAAAAGACTGGAGTGCTTCAGTAAAACCTAGAGAATCAACGGGGAGAGGGATCGGTGACCCAAAAGAAACGTGGAACGTCGAGAGATAATAATTCAAGTCAAGGCCGGCGCAAGGATTTTTGCCAACACAAGCGAAGCTAAATTTTGGCGCCCCCCCACACACCTCGCAGCTCACCTGGCCCTAGTCCCGTCTGCAGCAGCTGGCTTCTTCTCTGTGTGGTCCTGGTATCTTCTCTCTGCTTTAGACAATTGCTGGTTTGAGGACTGTATTTTTCGCCCTATAAGACACACCTAGGTTTTAGAGGAGGATAATAAGAAAAAAATATTTTCCATTACACCTCAGGTCAGACCAGCAATCAGACCCCCAATGTTAATAAGACCTCAGATCAGACCCCGAATGCCTCAGATCAGACCCCCATGTCAGACATCAGCCCCCATCCATCAGCCCCCCATGTCAGCCATCATGCCCCCATGTCAGACATCAGCCCCCCATGTAAGCCATTAGCCTCCCATGTCAGCCATCAGCCCCCTATGTAAGCCAACATGTCCCCATGTCAGCCATCAGCCATCCATGTCACATTTCTCCCCCTCCATGTCAAATCACCCCCTATGTCACATTAGCCCTCCATGTCACATTTATTCCCCTCCATATAACATTCCCCCCCTCCATGTCACATTTCTCCCCCTCCTTTTACATAATCCCCTCTTTCACATCACCCTCATGTCAAATTTTTCCCCATGTCAGATTTCTCCCCCTCCATGTCACATTTCACCCCCTCAATGTCCCATTTCTCCCCCTCAAGGCCTCAATGTCACATTTTCCCCCCTCCATGTCAAATCACCTAGGTCACATCAGCCCTCCATGTCAGATTTCTCCCCCTCCTTGTCACATTTCTCCCCCTCAATGTCACATTTCTCCCCCTCCATCCATGTTGCATTTCTCCCCCTCCAAACCATGTCACATAACCCCCTTCTTGTCACATCATGATCACATCATTACCCCCTATTGTGTCACATCCCCCCGGCCAGCCCTGGCCCCATCCCCATGTCACAGACTACAGACATTATCCCTCCTCCCATCATGTCACTGTCACCATCCCCCCTCCATTTATGATTGTTGTTTGTGTAATAATTTTTTTAAAACACATTTATGCCATGCACTCTGACGCTAGTGTGCTCATCAGTGATCACCTACCCAACTATCCTGCTGCTACGGCAATCTGGCTGTGTGTGAGTCAGACTCACAGACACAGTCAGCTCCAGTCCCTGCTGCCGCCCCCGCTGCCACTGCGCCACTCTCCAGTCACACCTGTGACCATGGCCTGACCCCGTGACCGTGTTACCATGCTTCCGGGCCCGTGCCGCTCTGTGAGTGAGGGTCGGGGGCGCACGCAGGCTGGGGTGGGAGGCCGGCGGCCCCGGCGCCGCAACTCACAAGTAAGTGCTAAAAAAAGGTAAATTTTTCCGCCCTCCCCCAGGCTGCACCCTAATGCAGCCACTTGGTCTGCCTTATGGTAGCACCGGCCCTGATTCAAGTGAGTCAATGCGGTTTGGTTCATTTTCAATCTATTGAATCCACAAGACCGCTGCCAGTTACCCACTGCATCGGCATACCTGTATCCACCCACCGAAGATCCCCAGACCCAGTACATGATATACTCACAGAAGAGATGACCGGAGCCTGAATTTCCAACTCTGCAACACGTGGGACGCCACGGTATACGCAGCAGGTTCTGTGAATCCGGTAAAACAGTGAGTAACTCAAATGCTAAACAATAAGAATACAGATAGTGACAGCGGAATGGTCATATTAGTGATTATATACTGCATATTCTTAAAAATTACTAAAGGGTACCTGAGATTAATGACATTACATAATAATAATCAGTGTATTTAAAGGGACACTGACAGGCCCAATAAGGATATTTAGCTATCTACACTCACCTAAAGAATTATTAGGAACACCTGTTCTATTTCTCATTAATGTGATTATCTAGTCAACCAATCACATGGCAGTTGCTTCAATGCATTTAGGGTTGTGGTCCTGGTCAAGACAATGTCCTGAACTCCAAACTGAATGTCAGAATGGGAAAGAAAGGTGATTTAAGAAATTTTGAGCGTGGCATCGTTGTTGGTGCCAGACGGGCCGGTCTGAGTATTTCCCAATCTGCTCAGTTACTGGGATTTTCACGCACAACCATTTCTAGGGTTTACAAAGATGTGTGAAAATGGTGTGAAAAGGGAAAAACATCCAGTATGCGGCAGTCCTGTGGGCGAAAATGCCTTGTTGATGCTAGAGGTCAGAAGAGAATGGGCCGACTGATTCAAGCTGATAGAAGAGCAACGTTGACTGAAATAACCACTTGTTACAACCGAGGTATGCAGCAAAGCATTTGTGAAGACACAACATGCACAACCTTGAGGCGGATGGGCTACAACAGCAGAAGACCCCACCGGGTACCACTCATCTCCACTACAAATAGGAAAAAGAGGCTACAATTTGCATGAAGTCACAAAAATCCAAAGTCCAAATTTGGCGTAAACAAAATGAGAACATGTATCCATCATGCCTTGTTACCACTGTGCAGGCTGGTGGTGGTGGTTGTAATGGTATGGGGGATGTTTTCTGGGCACACTTTAGGCCCCTTAGTGCCAATTGGCCATCGTTTAAATTCCACTGGCTACCTGAGCATTGTTTCTGGCCATGTCCATCCCTTCATGACCACCATGTACCCATCCTCTGATGGCTACTTCCAGCAGGATAATGCACCATGTCACAAAGCTCGAATCATTTCAAATTGGTTTCTTGAACATGACAATGAGTTCACTGTACTAAAATGGCCCCCACAGTCACCAGATCTCAACCCAATAGAGCATCTTTGGGATGTGGTGGAACGGGAGCTTCGTGCCCTGGATGTGCATCCCTCAAATCTCCATCAACTGCAAGATGCTATCCTATCAATATGGGCCAACATTTCTAAAGAATGCTATCAGCACCTTGTTGAATCAATGCCACGTAGAATTAAGGAAGTTGTTAAGGCAAAAGGGGGTCAAACACTGTATTAGTATGGTGTTCCTAATAATTCTTTAGGTGAGTGTATATGACTGCACAGGTCTTCTAATGTGTATTAAAATCATATAAGTATACCCCCTGTCCACCTTATAAATACAGTAAACTTATGTTTTATAACCTGATAGAATCGTCTTCTTTCTGCCCAAGGGCGGCGTTTCAGCTTCACTTGTGCCCAGCCAGCCTCGCCCCAACTGCCATTTTGAAACGTCGCCCAGCTCATCAATATTCACTTCGCTGGGTGGCTTCTGCTGTCCCCAACGTTCTGAGATCCCATAGCTTTCTACTGGGCATGCGTGGGATCTCGGAACGTCGGGGACAGCAGAAGCCGCCCAGCGAAGTGAATATTGATGAGCTGGGTGGCGCTTCAGAACGGCAGTTGGGTCGAGGCTGGCTGGGCGCAAGAGAAGCTGAAATGCCGCCCCTTAGGCAGAAAGAAGACGATTCTATCAGGTTATAAAACATGAGTTTACTGTATTTATAAGGTGGACAGGGGGTATAATTATATGATTTTAATACACATTAGAAGACCTGTGCAGTCATATATATAGCTAAATATGCTTATTGGGCCTGTCAGTGTCCCTTTAAATCTAATTAAGCCTCTATTTCTATGCAGAAGATCGCTGTACAGTGAGGCAATCCCTCAGTATGAGTCCGCAGCTTAGGAGTCCCTACTCTGACTCCATATATAGCTATATCCATATATAGAGTCAGTGCTTTGGGGCACCCCAATGTATTGAAATCTAATTTAGCCTGTATTTCAGAAAAGTTTCTGCAAGGATTTGAACTCACAACCTTTTGCATTAGAGGCAAGGCACTTAACCACTCAGCTATAATTGCTGCATAGCCATAGTTTTAAGAATAAATAAATAAAATAAAAAAATATAAATTATATGAGACTTCTCCAGTACAGTCGTGGCCAAAAGTTTTGAGAATTACATAAATATTGGAAATTGGAAAAGTTGCTGCTTAAGTTTTTATAATAGCAATTTGCATATATTTTTGAATGTTATGAAGAGTGATCAGATGAATTGCATAGTCCTTCTTTGCCATGAAAATTAACTTAATCCCAAAAAAAACTTTCCACTGCATTTCATTGCTGTCATTAAAGGACCTGCTGAGATCATTTAAGTAATCGTCTTGTTAACTCAGGTGAGAATGTTGACGAGCACAAGGCTGGAGATCATTATGTCAGGCTGATTGGGTTAAAATGGCAGACTTGACCTGTTAAAAGGAGGGTGATGCTTGAAATCATTGTTCTTCCAATGTTAACGATGATGACCTGCAAAGAAACGCGTGCAGCCATCACTGCGTTGCATTAAAATGGCTTCACAGGCAAGGATATTATGGCTACTAAGATTGCAACTCAATCAACAATTTATAGGATCATCAAGAACTTCAAGGAAAGAGGTTCAATTCTTGTTAAGAAGGCTTCAGGGCATCCAAGAAAGTCCAGCAAGCGCCAGGATCATCTCATAAAGAGGATTCAGCTGTGGGATCGGAGTGCCACCAGTGCAGAGCTTGCTCAGGAATGGCAGCAGGCAGGTGTGAGCACATCTGAGCGCACAGTGAGGCGAAGACTTTTGGAAGATGGCCTGGTGTCAAGAAGGGCAGCAAAGAAGCCACTTCTCTAAAAAAATAAAACATCAGGGACAGATTGATCTTCTGCAGAAAATATGGTGAATGGACTGCTGAGGACTGGGGCAAAGTCATATTCTCCGATGAAGCCTCTTTCCGATTGTTTGGGGCATCAGGAAAAAGGCTTGTCCAGAGAAGAAAAGGTGAGCGCTACCATCAGTTCTGTGTCATGCCAACAGTAAAGCATCCTGAGACCATTCATGTGTGGGGTTGCTTCTCATCCAAGGGAGTGGGCTCACTCATAATTTTGCCCAAAATCACAGCCATGAATAAAGAATGGAAATAATGATATGAGACGCACAGGAGTGGAAGAAACCACAGAAAGAGGTGCTCACAGTAGAGAGGATTCGCCCCTCCTCTGACGAATTGAAACAGTGAGATAAAAATACTGGGCACTCTCTCTATAAGTAGAACCATGCGATTTATTGACATATAAGAATAAAATTATCCTAAAAACTTGGCATATAAATCTATTACATATAAATCAGTAAGACAGCCTTAAAATTTTTCATTCAAAATTAAAAGTTAATTGCATAAGATCGGGGGTAAATACAACTAGCAGTGAAACAATGTAATATAGTGTTCACTCAGCAGCTTGTAGCAGTTAGATCACAATTGCGGCTTTAATATTGTAGTAGCCATTTTGAACGTTGTTTGGGATCTTAATGTATCCCCTGTAATCACTTCCATAGTAAGTCCGAATCCACTATTAGAGACAAGGATGCTAAATCTCTAAACAGTTTGCAGTGAGTGTTTAAAGCCGCGTCCCGCTGTTACTCACTGCTCGGTGATTTTCGACTGCTGAAGTTCCGGTCCAATGTGTTTGTAGAAACCTTGGTCCCAGGTTGCCTCTGCCGCCAGTCTAAGTCGCTCTGGGCACCGCTCCGTAATACTGAAGAGCCAGTGTCCTCCGAGCCGTTCGTTGCCTGCTCCCATGGTGGATTCGGTCTGTAGTCACGATGCGTTGTAACCTCGTGCTGCGATCCTAGTTGATCAGCGTGCCAGGCTCTTGTTGCTTTCAGGACATTCGGGTCTCTTTCAAGAACAACCTTCCATTCATTGCTAAGGGACTTCTGAAAACACTTTTCAGAAGTCCCTTAGAAAAACTTCAACGGCAATCACCGAGCAGTGAGTAACAGCGGGACGCCGCTTAAAACACTCACTGAGAACTGTTTGTTTAGAGATTTAGCAACCTTGTCTCTAATAGTGGATTCGGACTTACTATCGAAGTGATTACAGGGGATACATTAAGATCCCAAACAACATTCAAAACGGCTACTACAATATTAAAGCCGCAATTGTGATCTAACTGCTAAAAGCTGCTGAGTGAACACTATATAACATTGTTTCACTGTTAGTTGTATTCACCCACGATCTTATGCAATTAACTTTTAATTTTGAATGTAAAATTTTAAGGCTGTCTTACTGATTTATATGCCAAGTTTTTAGGATAATTTTATTCTTATATGTCAATAAATCGCATGGTTCTACTTATAGAGAGAGTGCCCAGTATTTTTATCTCAATGAATAAAGAATGGTACCAAAACACCCTCCAACAGCAACTTCTTCCAACAATCCAACAACAGTTTGGTGAAGAACAATGCATTTTCCAGCACGATAGAGCACCGTGCCATAAGGCAAAAGTGATAACTAAGTGGCTCGGGGACCAAAACGTTGACATTTTGGGTCCATGGCCTGGAAACTCCCCAGATCTTAATCCCATTGAGAACTTGTGGTCAATCCTCAAGAGGCGGGTGGACAAACAAAAACCCACTAATTCTGACAAACTCCAAGAAGTGATTATGACAGAATGGGTTGCTATCAGTCAGGAATTAGCCCAGAAGTTGATTGAGAGCATGCCCAGTCGAATTGCAGAGGTCCTGAAAAAGAAGGGCCAACACTGTAAATACTGACTCTTTGCATAAATGTCAAGTAATTGTCGATAAAAGTCTTTGAAACGTATAAAGTGCGTGTAATTATATTTCACTACATCACAGAAACAACTGAAACAAAGATCTAAAAGTAGGGATAAGCGAACCCGTGACACGGACCCGAACATTTTCGTAAAAGTCTGGGTTCGGGTTCGGTGTTCGTCGCTTTCTTGGCGCTTTTTGAAAGGCTGCAAAGCAGCCATTCAACAAGCGTCAAACTACTTGCCCCAAGAGGCCATCACAGCCATGCCTACTATTGGCATGGCTGTGATTGGCCAGTGCAGCATGTGACCCAGCCTCTATTTAAGCTGGAGTCAGCACGTCACTCTGCTCTGATCAGTGTAGGGAGAGGTTGCAGCTGCTGTTAGGGCGAGATTAGGCAGTGATTAACTCAGCAAAAACACTTAATTCAGTGATCGATCTACAGCTGTGGATCATTGAACTGCTGCTATTTAATTGCTCACTGTTTTTAGGCTGCCCAGAGCCTTTTTATGTCACTTTTTTCTAGGGTGATCGGCGGCCATTTTGTGTCTTGTGGTGCGCCAGCACAAGCTGCCACCAAGTCCATTTAACCATCAATAGTGTGGTTATTTTTTTGCTATATCCTACATCAGGGGCTTGGCTTTGCTTGCTATTTTATTGAGGGGTGAAATACAATTGCCAAAATAGCAGCACCCTAAATCTGGTGTTGCAGCTGTGGCTAGCCAATTGTAATACTGTCTGCTGTCTGGCAAAGGATATATTTTTGTTCTGGGTTGAAATACAATTCCCAACTTAGCAATTCCCTAAATCAGTGGTTTCTGCTGTATCAGGCCAACTTTAAATCTATTCATAAAAGGGTATATTAGATTGAAGGTGCGGATAGGGTCTTCCTCAATAACTTCACACGCTACTGTGCATATCCAAGTCTAATTCTGTCCGTAAACGTATACCTGTCATCCAGCGCCTAAATAATAGGCCTAAAATTTATATTCAGCTAAATCTGTGTTTATTGCTGAGGCTGGTCAATTCATTTAGTGTCCGCCAAAGCACAGTTTTTGTTCTGGGTTGAAATACAATTCCCAACTTAGCAATTCCCTAAATCAGTGGTTTCTGCTGTATCAGGCCAACTTTAAATCTATCCATAAAAGGGTATATTAGATTGAAGGTGCGGATAGGGTCATCCTCAATAACTTCACACGCTACCATGCATTCCCAAGTCTAATTCTGTCCGTAAACGTATACCTGTCACCCAGGGCCTAAATACTAGGCCAACAATTTATATTCAGCTAAATCTGTCATTATTGCTGTGGCTGGTCAAGTTATTTGGTGTCCGTCAAAGCACAGTTTTTGTTCTGGGTTGAAATACAATTCCCAACTTAGCAATTCCCTAAATTAGTGGTTTCTGCTGTATCAGGCCTACTTTAAATCTATCCATAAAAGGGTATATTAGATTGAAGGTGTGGATAGTGTCATCCTCAATAACTTCACACGCTACCGTGCATTTCCAAGTCTAATTCTGTCCGTAAACGTATACCTGTCATCCAGCGCCTAAATACTAGGCCTACAATTTATATTCAGCTAAATCTGTCGTTACTGCTGTGCCTGTATTAGTGTAATACGGTACCTAAATAGATAGCCAGATAGTGTTAGGTGTCTGTAAAAAAAGGCCTGAATTTGAATTCAATACATTGGGCCAAATAATTATTTTCTTATTGTGGTGAACAGTAACAATGAGGAAAACATCTAGTAAGGGAAGCGGACGTGGACATGGTCGTGGTGGTGTTAGTGGACCCCCTGGTGCTGGGAGAGGACGTGGCCGTTCTGCCACAGCCACATGTCGTAGTGAACCAACTACCTCAGGTCCCAGTAGCCGCCAGAATTTACAGCGATATTTGGTGGGGCCCAATGCTGTTCTAAGGATTGTAAGGCCTGAGCAGGTACAGGCATTAGTCAATTGGGTGGCCGACAGTGGATCCAGCACGTTCACATTATCTCCCACCCAGTCTTCTGCAGAAAGCGCACAGATGGCGCCTGAAAACCAAGCCCATCAGTCTGTCACATCACCCCCATGCATTTCAGGGAAACTGTCTGAGCCTCAAGTTATGCAGCAGTCTCTTATGCTGTTTGAAGACTCTGCTGGCAGGGTTTCCCAAGGGCATCCACCTATCCCTTCCCCAGCGGTGGAAGACATAGAATGCACTGACGCACAACCACTTATGTTTCCTGATGATGAGGACATGGGAATACCACCTCAGCACGTCTCTGATGATGACAAAACACAGGTGCCAACTGCTGCGTCTTTCTGCAGTGTGCAGACTGAACAGGAAGTCAGGAAGGAAGTCAGGGAGGAAGACGATGCAGGGGATGATGAGGTCCTAGACCCCACATGGAATGAAGGTCGTGCCACTGACTTTCACAGTTCGGAGGAAGAGGCAGTGGTGAGACCGAGCCAACAGCGTAGCAAAAGAGGGAGCAGTGGGCAAAAGCAGAGCACCTGCCGCCAAGAGACTCCGCCTGCTACTGACCGCCGCCATCTGGGACCAAGCACCCCAAAGGCAGCTTCAAGGAGTTCCCTGGCATGGCACTTCTTCAAACAATGTGCTGACGACAAGACCCGAGTGGTTTGCACGCTGTGCCATCAGAGCCTGAAGCGAGGCATTAACGTTCTGAACCTTAGCACAACCTGCATGACCAGGCACCTGCATGCAAAGCATGAACTGCAGTGGAGTAAACACCTTAAAAACAAGGAACTCACTCAGGCTCCCCCTGCTACCTCTTCTGCTGCTGCCGCCTCGGCCTCTTCCTCCGCCTCTGGAGGAACGTTGGCACCTGCCTCCCAGCAAACAGGGGATGTACCACCAACACCACCACCTCCGTCACCAAGCATCTCAACCATGTCGCACGGCAGCATTCAGCTGTCCATCTCACAAACATTTGAGAGAAAGCGTAAATTCCCACCTAGCCACCCTCGATCCCTGGCCCTGAATGCCAGCATTTCTAAACTACTGGCCTATGAAATGCTGTCATTCAGGCTGGTGGACACAGACAGCTTCAAACAGCTCATGTCGCTTGCTGTCCCACAGTATGTTGTTCCCAGCCGCCACTACTTCTCCAAGAGAGCCGTGCCTTCCCTGCACAACCAAGTATCCGATAAAATCAAGTGTGCACTGCGCAACGCCATCTTTGGCAAGGTCCACCTAACCACAGATACGTGGACCAGTAGGCACGGCCAGGGACGCTATATCTCCCTAACTGCACACTGGGTAAATGTAGTGGCGGCTGGGCCCCAGGCGGAGAGCTGTTTGGCGCACGTCCTTCCGCCGCCAAGGATCGCAGGGCAACATTCTTTGCCTCCTGTTGCCTCCTCCTCCTACTCGGCTTCCTCCTCCTCTTCTTCCACCTGCTCATCCAGTCAGCCACACACCTTCACCACCAACTTCAGCACAGCCCGGGGTAAACGTCAGCAGGCCATTCTGAAACTCATATGTTTGGGGGACAGGCCCCACACCGCACAGGAGTTGTGGCGGGGTATAGAACAACAGACCTACGAGTGGTTGCTGCCGGTGAGCCTCAAGCCCGGCCTGGTGGTGTGCGATAATGGGCGAAATCTCGTTGCAGCTCTGGGACTAGCAGGTTTGACGCACATCCCTTGCCTGGCGCATGTGCTGAATTTGGTGGTGCAGAAGTTCATTCACAACTACCCCTACATGTCAGAGTTGCTGCATAAAGTGCGGGCCGTCTGTTTGCGCTTCCTGCGTTCACATCCTGCCGCTGCTCGCCTGTCTGCGCTACAGCGTAACTTCGGCCTTCCCGCTCACCGCCTCATATTCGACGTACCCACCAGGTGGAACTCCACCTTGCACATGCTGAACAGACTGTGCAAGCAGCAGCAGGCCATAGTGGAGTTTCAGCTGCAGCACGCACGGGTCAGTCGCACTGCGGAACAGCACCACTTCACCACCAATGACTGGGCCTCCATGCGAGACCTGTGTGCCCTGTTGCGCTGTTTCGAGTACTCCACCAACATGGCCAGTGGTGATAAAACCGTTATCAGCGTTACAATACCACTTCTATGTCTCCTTGAGAAAACACTTAGGGCAATGATGGAAGAGGAGGTGGCCCAGGAGGAGGAGGAGGAGGAAGAGGGGTCATTTTTAGAACTTTCAGGCCAGTCTCTTAGAAGTGACTCAGAGGGAGGTTTTTTGCAACAGCAGAGGCCAGGTACAAATGTGGCCAGCCAGGGCCCACTACTGGAGGACGAGGAGGACGAGGATGAGGAGGAGGTGGAGGAGGAGGAGGATGAAGCATGTTCACAGCGGGGTGGCACCCAACGCAGCTCGGGCCCATCACTGGTGCGTGGCTGGGGGGAAACGCAGGACGATGACAATACGCCTCCCACAGAGGACAGCTTGTCCTTACCTCTGGGCAGCCTGGCACACATGAGCGACTACATGCTGCAGTGCCTGCGCAACGACAGCAGAGTTGCCCACATTTTAACGTGTGCAGACTACTGGGTTGCCACCCTGCTGGATCCACTGTACAAAGACAATGTGCCCACCTTACTTCCTGCACTGGAGCATGATAGGAAGATGCGCGAGTACAAGCGCACATTGGTAGATGCGCTACTGAGAGCATTCCCAAATGTCACAGGGGAACAAGTGGAAGCCCAAGGCGAAGGCAGAGGTGGAGCAAGAGGTCGCCAACGCAGCTGTGTCACGGCCAGCTCCTCTGAGGGCAGGGTTAGCATGGCAGAGATGTGGAAAAGTTTTGTCAACACGCCACAGCTAACTGCACCACCACCTGATACGGAACGTGTTAGCAGGAGGCAACATTTCACTAACATGGTGGAACAGTACGTGTGCACACCCCTCCACGTACTGACTGATGGTTCGGCCCCATTCAACTTCTGGGTCTCCAAATTGTCCACATGGCCAGAGCTAGCCTTTTATGCGTTGGAGGTGCTGGCCTGCCCGGCGGCCAGCGTTTTGTCTGAACGTGTATTCAGCACGGCAGGGGGCGTCATTACAGACAAACGCAGCCGCCTGTCTACAGCCAATGTGGACAAGCTGACATTCATAAAAATGAACCAGGCATGGATCCCACAGGACTTGTCCATCCCTTGTGCAGATTAGACATTTATAACTACCTCCCCTTAACCATATATTATTGTACTCCAGGGCACTTCCTCATTCAATCCAATTTTTATTTTCATTTTACCATTATATTGCGGGGCAACCCAAAGTTGAATGAACCTCTCCTGTCTGGGTGCCGGGGCCTAAAAATATCTAACAGTGGCCTGTTTCAGTGTTGGGTGACGTGAAGCATGATTCTCTGCTATGACATGAAGCCTGAATCTCTGCTATAGGACCTCTCTCCTCTGTCTGGGTGCCGGGGCCTAAATATATGACAATGGACTGTTCCAGTTTTGGCTGACATGAAGCCTGATTCTCTGCTATGACATGAAGACTGATTCTCTGCTGACATGAAGCCTGAATCTCTGTTATGGAACCTCTCTCCTCTGTCTGGGTGCCGGGGCCTAAATATATGACAATGGACTGTTCCAGTTTTGGCTGACGTGAAGCCTGATTCTCTGCAATGACATGAAGACTGATTCTCTGCTGACATGAAGCCTGAATCTCTGTTATGGGACCTCTCTCCTCTGTCTGGGTGTCGGGGCCTAAATATATGACAATGGACTGTTCCAGTTTTGGCTGACGTGAAGCCTGATTCTCTGCTATGACATGAAGACTGATTCTCTGCTCACATGAAGCCTGATTCTCTGCTATGGGACCTCTCTCCAATTGATATTGGTTAATTTTTATTTATTTTATTTTTATTTTTATTAATTTCCCTATCCACATTTGTTTGCAGGGGATTTAACTACATTTTGCTGCCTTTTGCAGCCCTCTAGCCCTTTCCTGGGCTGTTTTACAGCCTTTTTAGTGCTGAAAAGTTCGGGTCCCCATTGACTTCAATGGGGTTCGGGTTCGGGACGAAGTTCGGGTCGGGTTCGGATCCCGAACCCGAACATTTTCGGGAAGTTCGGCCGAACTTCTCGAACCCGAACATCCAGGTGTTCGCTCAACTCTATCTAAAAGCAGTTTAGCAGCACACTTTGTGAAAACTAATATTTGTGTCATTCTCAAAATTTTTGCCCACGACTGTACTATACTTCTACTAAGACCTATACAGTAGAAGTCTCATATTTTTTATTTATTTTTTTAAGTGACTGGTTGTGCAGCTATATAGTGTAGTGGTTAAAGTTCTGGGCTATAATGCAGAACTTATGAGCTCAAATCCCTAGGGAAAAAAATCTAATAAAAATATATATATTGCAAATAAATATTAGAGAGGGCTCACCTACTGATCAAGAGATGGTATGGGTGCACCTACAAGGAAGATTCACCAAATCTTCTAGAGGTAATTTAAAATTGAAAAAAGGGAGTAGGGCACACCTTCATTCAGCTACACATGGAGAGTTTATAACAGAATAGATTTATTCCAAATATGTTTGTTAAATATATCCACACATTAAATTGTTTTCACAAAATCGATATTATAATCATAAATTTAAATTAAAGTAAAAACATAAAAACATAAGAGATGATCACCATATGCGTTTTGGAGTGAACTAAGACTCCTTCATCAGTGGCTAGCACGGCACACCTACAACCAATTAACGAAGATCCACAAAATCACGGACAAGTCTCCGAGAAATCTCCTGGAAACCAGACTACTGCCTGCAGCAATCACACTACACGTGGGATGCCACGAGAGACGAAATATGACCGGTAAAACTCAACAAAATAGTGAGTAAAACAATACCGAATGATTGTGTATACAGGCAATGATCTCTATAGTACTATATTGAATATACAAAGCGATTAAATTCAATAACTCAAGCGACTATACCAAAGATTTAATCCGACTATTTGACTGTCCTATATAACTTTAAACACTACTGACTGTGAGATCAGTCCAGCCAGTGAACTCGCTGGAGGAACAACATTTTTTACCTAGATAGACTGACTCCATGGAAAGTGCTAATCAGATATAGAGATTTACTAAGATCATTCCCCGTTACGCTCTTATGTTTTTATGTTTTTATTTTAATTTATGATTATAATATCGATTTTAAGAGAACAATTTAATGTGTGAATATATTTAACAAATATATTTTGAATAAATCTATTCTGTTATAAACTCTCCAAGTATAGCTGAATGAAGGTGTGCCCTACTCCCTTTTTTCTATAAAAAAAAAAATATATATATATATAGAGGAAAAAAATCATACTTCTGATATTTATGAATGCATAATATGTGGGAAACTACTACTGATGTTTTAGCCATAATATATTAACATATATTATATATTTTAAATATATAATATGTGTAAATATATTATGGCTAAAAAATATATATATATGTTTAAATTAAGTTTACGACAGGATTTGAATCAGCTTCTGCATCACAGCCCAGAAGTTTAACCACTACACTATAACTGCATAGCTGGTCACTTAACCACTTTAAGTCCGCCCATAGGATATAAACGTCCTATGGGTGGACCTCTATTTCTGAAAGCACGTTTTAAAACGTCCTTTCAGAAATAGCAGCTGCACGCTAATCGTGCAGCTGCTGATCGGGTTGCCCGCTGTCAGTGACAGCAGGGCAACCCAAAGATAAGGCAGGGACAGTTCCCAGGTGTCCCTGCCTTCCGGATCGCTGCAGACACAGCGCTCACCGAGCGCTGTGTCTGCAGAGCAGGAAGCGCTATGCGCTTCCTGTTCCGGCCCGGCGGTCATGTGACCGCCGGGACCGGAGCGTGCAGGAGCTGTGAGGTCTCTCACAGACCTCGATCAGCCCTGCACTGAGGCTGTATTGCGCTGTACAGCCTCTCTGGGGGGTGCATTTCTTCTGTAACTGGGGCGACTATGTCAGCCCCAGTTACAGGAGAAATCAACAGTGAAAAAAAAAGAAAAAGTGAAGCAAATGTCCCCCAGAGGTCTTGTATGACCTTATGGGGGACGAAAAGTGTAAAATAAAAAATAAAAAAATAAAGGGTTGAAAAAAATAAAATAAAAAAAAGTTTCACATGTAAAAAAAAAAAAGGTCTCCAAGTAAGGAATAAAAAAAAAAATTTAAAATAGAAAAAATAAAATAGACATATTTGGTATTGCCGCGTCCGTAAAAACCAGCTCTATAAAAATATCACATGAGCTAACCCCTTGGGTGAACACCGTAAAAAAAAACAAAAAAAACCTGTCAAAACAAGCAATTTTTGTCACCTTGCATCACAAAAGGTGCAACACCAAGTGATCAAAAATGCGTATGTCCTCTCAAAAAATAAAAAAACTATAGCTCTTAGAACATGGAGACACTAAAACATCATTTTTTGGTTTCAAAAATGCTATTATTGTGTTAAAGTGAAACAAATAAAAAAAGTATACATGTTAGGTATTGCCGCGTCCGTAAAAACCAGCTCTATAAAAATATCACATGAGCTAACCCCTCAGATGAACACCGTAAAAAAAAAAAAAAAAAAACGGTGTCAAAACAAGCAATTTTTGTCACCTTGCATCACAAAAGGTGCAACACCAAGTGATAAAAAACGCGTATGTCCCACAAAATGGTACCAATAAAACAGTCACCTCATCCCGCAAAAAATGAGCCCCTACATAAGAAAATCTCTCAAAAAATAAAAAAACTATAGCTATCAGAACATGGACACATTAAAACATAATTTTTTTGTTTCAAAAATGCTATTATTGTGTAAAACTTTAATAAATGAGAAAAAGTATACATATTAGGTATCGCCACGTCCGTAACAATCTGCTCTATAAAAATGTCACTTGACTTAACCCCTCAGGTGAACGCTGTAAAAATAAATAAATAGAAACTGTGCTAAAACAAGCAATTTTTTGGTCACCTTGCCCCATAAAGTGTTATAATGAATGATCAAAAAATCATATGTACCCAAAAATAGTACTAATAAAACTGGCACCTTATCCCCTAATTTCCAAAATGGGGTCACTTCTTGGGAGTTTCTACTGTAAGGGTGCATCAGGGGGCTTCAAATGGGACATGGCATCTAAAAACCATGTGGAGTTCCTTTTCTTCTGTGCCCTGCCGTGTGCCCATACAGCAGTTTATGACCACATGTCGGGTGTTTCTGTAAACCGCAGAATCTGGGTAATAAATATGGAGTTTTGTTTGGCTGTTAACCATCGATGTGTTAAAGAAAAAATTGGATAAAAATGGAAAATCTGCCAAAAAAGTGACATTTAAAAATTTGATCTCCATTTTCCTTTAATTCTTGTGGAACGCATAAAGGGTTAACAAAGTTTGTAAAATCGGTTTTGAATACCTTGAGGGGTGTAGTTTCTACAATGGGGTCATTTATGGGGGTATCCACTATGTAGGCCCCACAAAGTGACTTCAGACCTGAACTGGTCCTTATAAAGTGGGTTTTGGCAATTTTCTTAAAAATTTGAAGAATTTCTTCTAAACTTCTAAGCCTTCTAACGTCCTAAAAAAATAAAATGACATTTCCAAAATGATGCCAACATAAAGTAGACATATGGGGAATGTTAAATAATAAATATTTTATGAGGTATCACTTTCTGTTTTAAAAGCAGAGAAATTGAAATTTAGAAAATTGCGAATTTTTCAAATTTTTGGGTAAATTTGGGATGTTTTCATAAATAAAGGTGAAATATTTTGACTCAAATTTATGACTATCATGAAGTACAATGTGTCACGAGAAAACAATCTTTGAATGAATTGGATAAATAAAGGCATTCCAAAGTTATTACCACATAAAGTGAGATATGTCAGTTTTGCAAAATTAGGCCTGGTCAGGAAGGGGGCAAATGGCCCAGATGGGAAGTGGTTAAAAAAAAGATAATATATGAGACTTCTACTGTAGAGGAATACTTACTACTAGTAAGTATTCCTGTACAGAAATCTATCTTTTTTTTTTTTGTTACTGACTGTGCAGCTATGTAGTGGAGTGGTTAAAGTTTACAGGTGTGTTGCAGAAGCTGTGAGTTCAAATCCTGTCACAAACTTTTTCAGAAATAGAGGTTAAATTACATTTAAATATTTTATATTTTTTTGTAATTGTAAAAAATATGTCACAAAATAAATGTGTAATTACTAATATATATATATAAATACAAACCGGATTCCCAAAAAGTTGGGACACTATACAAATCATGAATAAAACTGAATGCAATGATGTGGAGGTGCCAACTTCGGATATTTTATTCAGAATAGAACATAAATCACGGAACAAAAGTTTAAACTGAGAAAATGTACCATTTTAAGGGAAAAATATGTTGAATCAGAATTTCATGGTGTCAACAAATCCCCAAAAAGTTGGGACAAGGCCATTTTCACCACTGTGTGGCCTCTCCCCCTCTTCTTACAACACTCAACAGACGTCTGGGGACCGAGGAGACCAGTTTCTCAAGTTTAGAAATAGGAATGCTCAGTCCAGGTTATTAATAAATCATTAGAGAAAGTAA
The DNA here is from genome assembly GCF_014858855.1 of Bufo gargarizans. Taxonomy (NCBI): domain Eukaryota; kingdom Metazoa; phylum Chordata; class Amphibia; order Anura; family Bufonidae; genus Bufo; species Bufo gargarizans. The sequence continues at coordinate 450,083,318 of NC_058080.1, forward strand.
AAAGGATGGATAGAAAGGACTTTTTCGTGGCCAGTCCGCCTCAACCACGAGATGAAATATTGAGGATTATCCTCCCATTTAGTTCCCAGTACAGGGTGATAGAGAGGAGTATCCGGAAACATTGGGGACACTTGCTCAATGATAAGGTGATTGGTCCTTTTCTGAGTGATACACCTAAAATAACACACACGAGGGCTAGCAATCTAGCTGGCAAAATAGCCCCGACCGTAAAAGTCAGGAAGGATAGGCAGCAACAACAGAAAAACAATTGGTTGACAGTAAAGGGGTTCTTTAAGTGTGGCAGATGTGCTAACTGTAGGATTACTAGTTTCCCCCAAAAAACTACAACAGCAGCATCTACAGTAAACTCTTTCAGTTTGGAAATTCAAGAGTGCTTGACCTGTGATTCCACTGATGTCATATATTTGCTACAGTGTGGGTGCAGGAAGCAATATATTGGCAGAATAAAAAGAACGCTGAAAAAGAGGGTAGCGGAACATGTGGCAAATATCAGGAAAGGCCTAGAAACGCACTCTTTATCTAAACACTTCAAAATTAAACACAACTGTGACCCAATTGGCCTGAAATTCATGGCCATTGAAAGGGTAAAGAAGGTATGGAGAGGGGGTAACCATATTGCACACATGTCAAGACAGGAATCCCGCAGAATCTTTGAGTATGACACAATTATTCCCAGGGGCCTTAACGCCGAGGTGTTTGGGTTTCTGTGACTACTGGGGGGGTTGTCCGATGGGGATGGGACATCGCAGTTTGGTCGATTATCGACACTGTGATCTCCCCTCCCTGCCGGACGGCTCCGCACAGCTACAACAACCATAGTCAAAATATTCAATTCATTATTGGATTCTGATGAACACTGATTCATGAAGACTATGACCCACAGATCAGAAACCGCACATAAAACGCAATTCAAATTGATGCGTTTTTGATGCGGTTGCCTTCTAAATGATTGCCTGACCTTGCAGTCTCCTTCATAAACCGTTTTTATCTTCAAGTGTATATGTGGGGTATTTATGATTATAATGTTCATTTAATTATATTTTAATTGTGAGGTATGATAATATAAAGAAGTAGCAATCCAATCCATCCCGCAAATTAGGACATGCACAGACAAGTGGGATTGTGGGTAGGAAAATTTCATTTATAAGGAGTGAGAATCCACTCACTCGGTTGGCCACTGAGGAAGGGGCGTAAGACCCTGAAACGCGTCTGGCACTGCAGAGTGAGCGTGGATTCACAAAGAGAATAAGGAAGCCCGATATCAAAGGACAAAGGTGTACAAGAATCATTTTCGGCATAGAACGGAGTGTGAGCCGCACAGCAGTGACGTCAACTTAGCGTCCATCCGGTATCCTAGACAACCAGGTTACGTGGGACGCCACGCACGGCCGAGTACACCACGTGGGACGCTGCGAGTGTGCGGCCGCCTTGGAAGCCAGCGCTGTGGGCAGGCAGCGAAGAGGGATAAGACCGGGTTCGTACTGAAGTATCACAAGTTGCAAGAGACTGTAAGTAAACTGGACTGTCAGTCCCACTGTGAAGTCAGCATTAACAACTGCTATATACCTTTGAACGCTCATATCACCGGAAATCGGTACTGGGTGACATCATCACCACTACTGCTCTATCAGGATTGGCCATAGTGCCATTGCTATCATCGATTTGGCCATAGTGCCATTGCTATATTATCATTACTGTTCCATCAGGATTTGGTTATAGGGCTATAACTATATTAGCACTATATAACATTAGGACTCTGATTGGGACATTGCCGGCACTATTACCATACGCACAGTGGATTGGGACATTGCTGCTGCTTTGATCTCAAACGCAGAGGTCATTTGCAGGATTGCTACATACTACGGTCTCCATACCATTGATGTGCGTTTTTTTTTGATGTGTTAGTTTCTTAAAGTAATGATGGCCACTTGTTTTTCTTTACTTAGCTGCTTTTTTCTTGCCATAATACAAATTCTAACAGTCTATTCAGTAGGACTATCAGCTGTGTATCCACCTGACTTCTCCACAACGCAACTGATGGTCCCAACCCCATTTATAAGGCAAGAAATCCCACTTATTAAACCTGACAGGGCACACCTGTGAAGTGAAAACCATTTCAGGTGACTACCTCTTGAAGCTCATCAAGAGAATGCCAAGAGTGTGCAAAGCAGTAATCAAAGCAAAAGGTGGCTACTTTGAAGAACCTAGAATATGACATATTTTCAGTTGTTTCACACTTTTTTGTTATGTATATAATTCCACATGTGTTAATTCATAGTTTTGATGCCTTCAGTGTGAATCTCCAATTTTCATAGTCATTAAAAAAAAGAAAACTCTTTGAATGAGAAGGTGTGTCCAAACTTTTGGTCTGTACTGTATATATATATATATATATATATATATATATATATATTCATCCTTCTGATATACAGTACCGACCAAAAGTTTGGACACACCTTCTCATTCAAAGAGTTTTCTTTATTTTCATGACTATGAAAATTGTAGATTCACACTGAAGGCATCAAAACTATGAATTAACACATGTGGAATTATATACATAACAAAAAAGTGTGAAACAACTGAAAATATGTCATATTCTAGGTTCTTCAAAGTAGCCACCTTTTGCTTTGATTACTGCTTTGCACACTCTTGCATTCTCTTGATGAGCTTCAAGATGTAGTCACCTGAAATGGTTTTCACTTCACAGGTGTGCCCTGTCAGGTTTAATAAGTGGGATTTCTTGCCTTATAAATGAGGTTGGGACCATCAGTTGCGTTGTGGAGAAGTCAGGTGGATACACAGCTGATAGTCCTACTGAATAGACTGTTAGAATTTGTATTATGGCAAGAAAAAAGCAGCTAAGTAAAGAAAAACGAGTGGCCATCATTACTTTAAGAAATGAAGGTCAGTCAGTCCGAAAAAATTGGGAAAACTTTGAAAGTGTCCCCAAGTGCAGTCACAAAAACCATCAAGCGCTACAAAGAAACTGGCTCACATGCGGACTGCCCCAGGAAAGGAAGACCAAGAGTCACCTCTGCTGCGGAGCATAAGTTCATCCGAGTCACCAGCCTCAGAAATCACAGGTTAACAGCAACTCAGATTAGAGACCAGGTCAATGCCACACAGAGTCCTAGCAGCAGACACATCTCTAGAACAACTGTTAAGAGGAGACTGTGTGAATCAGGCCTTCATGGTAGAATATCTGCTAGGAAACCACTGCTAAGGACACGCAACAAGCAAAAGAGACTTGTTTGGGCTAAAGAACACAAGGAATGGACATTAGACCAGTGGAAATCTGTGCTTTGGTCTGATGAGTCCAAATTTGAGATCTTTGGTTCCAACCACCGTGTCTTTGTGCGACGCAGAAAAGGTGAACGGATGGACTCTACATGCCTGGTTCCCACCGTGAAGCATGGAGGAGGAGGTGTGATGGTGTGGGGGTGCTTTGCTGGTGACACTGTTGGGGATTTATTCAAAATTGAAGGCATACTGAACCAGCATGGCTACCACAGCATCTTGCAGCGGCATGCTATTCCATCCGGTTTGCGTTTAGTTGGACCATCATTTATTTTTCAACAGGACAATGACCCCAATCACACCTCCAGGCTGTGTAAGGGCTATTTGACCATGAAGGAGAGTGATGGAGTGCTGCGCCAGATGACCTGGCCTCCACAGTCACCGGACCTGAACCCAATTGAGATGGTTTGGGGTGAACTGGACCGCAGAGTGAAGGCAAAAGTGCCAACAAGTGCTAAGCATCTCTGGGAACTCCTTCAAGACTGTTGGAAGACCATTTCAGGTGACTACCTCTTGAAGCTCATCAAGAGAATGCCAAGAGTGTGCAAAGCAGTAATCAAAGCAAAAGGTAGCTACTTTGAAGAACCTAGAATATGACAATTTTCAGTTGTTTCACACTTTTTTGTTATGTATATAATTCCACGTGTGTTAATGCATAGTTTTGATGCCTTCAGTGTGAATCTACAATTTTCATAGTCATAAAAATAAAGAAAACTCTTTGAATGAGAATGTGTGTCCAAACTTTTGGTCTGTACTGTATATATATATATATATATATATATTACAGAAAGTTAGTGGGAGATAGTCAGTGTAGGTTAGATCGTGATATAGTGTAGCTGATGGGTTCCAGTGCAGGGTGTTAGGTAGTGTGATAGGTTCTGCTGTCCATACATACATGCTACAGACATAGTGCTGTGATGCCACAAGTTCACAACATTACTTAGTGCACTAATCAGTAATATGTAGTCAGACCTGCTAAAATGTGAAGTTGCATGTATTGAGCTAAAATATGTGCATCATTAATTGCCGATTTGCGCAATCGCAAATATATTGCAGCACTCTATCTGCATATAAATCTATTGTAATGTTCTGCCATGCCAACCATTTTCTCCAGTCTCTGGAAACTTCTAGTAGCTAGAAAAATTTAGAAATAATGCGCGCAATACGCACATATTACATTGGCGATTTTCACAATCAAGAAAATAATGGCGAATTCACGAATTTATGACGAATATTCACCCAAATATTTGTGAAATATCGTGAATTTAAATATTGCCCCTGCCGCTCATCACTTACAATCAGCAAGCCTAGTCATTCAGGCAATCAGTGAGTCTTGATGACCCGCTAATAAGAAAGCCCAACTGGCGGGGCCAATCAGAGTGCTAAGTGTTCTGTTCGAAGATTCTAAGCTAAACTTCAGTGCCAGTTATTACTTTCAATAACACGGTAGCTATTTGGATTGCTTGGTGTCAGTTAGTTTATGACTACATTTATTTTTTACCTTGCGTCTGGATTAGTTATTTTTTTTATTGTCAGTCATTGACTATTCTGGAGATGCGACCTTGTTCCTGTATAGGTGCTAAAAGAAGAACTGAGGGTTCCTATGATTCTGCAAGCTAGTCTAGCCATTGACAAGCTGACTGTAGCATCTATATTGTTACAGCAGGTGAGCTAGTTAATGGGGTTCTGCCACGATTGATGTAAGAAACAAAAATCACACATCATATAGTACATGACAATACCTTTAAAAAAAAGAAGCTAGAAATAACTCTGTAATGCATATGGATCCTGAGATCTTCACATTCACTGCTCCAATTGCTCTGCTAAATTATCTTGAGCCTGGCAGATCAGTGGCGTGTCTTTCTGCTGTATATCTCTCCTGTAACTGCCATAGCTTCTAACACAACGTATGGTTGGTGGAAGTTGAAGATTTAAACTGAGCACGACATGTTCAGTGATATGCACGAAAAATAAGGAAAAGAACAAACAGTAGGTGGCGCTATACAGATACATTTTATTAAATAGCTCACTGGCTATATGCCATTACAAACTTTTCAGATCCAGGTGTTGATTTGAAAAATGTAGAATATATTTTGTGACACAGCTACTTTAATAAGATACATAGTAAGGCCTCTTTCACACGACCGTTTTTTTTTTCCGTTTTGCGGGCCGTTTTTTGCGGTCCGTATACGGTCCGTATACGGAACCATTCATTTCAATGGTTCCGCAAAAAAAACGGAATGTACTCCGTGTGCATTCCGTTTCCGTATTTCCGTTTTTCCGTTCCGTTTAAAGATAGAACATGTCCTATATTTGGCCGCAAATCACGTTCCGTGGCTCCATTAAAGTCTATGGGTCCGCAAAAAAACGGAATGCATACGGAAATGCATCCGTATGTCTTCCGTATCCGTTCCGTTTTTTGCGGAACCATCTATTGAAAAAGTTATGCCCAGCCCAATTTTTTATATGAAATTACTGTATACTGTATTTGCCATACGGAAAAACGGAACGGAACAACGGAACGGAAACGGAACCACAACGGAAGCAAAAAACGGAACAACGGATCCATGAAAAACGGACCGCAAAACACTGAAATGGACATACTGTCGTGTGAAAGAGGCCTAAAATAGAGGCTCCTGCACCGTATAGTGGGTACAATAGATCCACATGGAGTACCATATTGAGTTTTCCACTAGCCCAGAAATAAGATCAATTACCACAACATTCTAGATCTGTGTCATATGTATGATAAATATGGTCATGGGTCATAGGTTTAGTAATATACAGTATTTAAGGCTAAATACTATGTATCCTATTTATTTGCTGTTTTATGTATATAACTAGCTGTCTTAGCTTTTTTAATTAAAATGAAAATCCTTTTAAGGTCTTAAGTCATGCTTGGCTCATAAAGAGAACTGCAAAGGCTGGAGACCTGCCAACATATTTAGTTGCAGCAGACAATTAGAGCAGTTGAATATGGCTAATCTCCCCTTAGGCTTATAAACCAGCAAACATACTTAATTATTTTTTTTATTTCGATTTGAGGAACTCCTGTAAAGGCTCATATGTGATTGAAAAACTCTTTGAAAGAGCTTAAGGAAATGAGGAGGAAATAGTGTATTAATGTATTGCTGAGGGAGCTCTGTCTATTTGAGAGGTGACAAGAGTTGACTTTATCCTTGCTGATGTTTTCTAAGCAGAACACATACCTGTCAGTTTGTATATCAACCAAGAGCCCAATAAATATTCACTGCAATTGTAAACCAACAGAATTGCTTCTAGCTAAAGATGTTTATCAGTAGTGCAATAACGTTTTCTTTCCTTTTCATTTGTGTGCATTGATACCCAATAAACATATGGCAAATTGAATGCTTAGACTTAATCGCAAAAGGACTATTTTACTTTTTACTTTTCCACCAACTTTCTACTACTCTGAATTTCTTGTTTTTGGCTGCAGGTTGCACTAAATTCATGTAGCACAATTGTCTGGAGTCATTTGAGGAGAGCTTGAATGCCCATTCCTAGACACAGAAAGGTTGAAAGAGACTGTGTACCTTATTTTAAAAGGTTTGCACATGATCACTTTGGTATTTAGCTAGCCCCCCTACCATGTTTGACCTAATACAGTAATTATACTGCTCTCTGCTGCACAGCGCCCATGCCCTGGCTGCATACAGAGATCTTCTGGTCACAGGCTTGCTTACCTCTAGTCGGGCCAATGCAGCCAATGACTGGCCTTAGTGGTGCAGTGTCCCCAAGCAACATGTTACTGCTGGGTCATGTCAGTGCTGAGGCCAGTCATTGACTGCAGTGGCACATGTGATCCCATCCACAGCCTGGCCAGAAGTAAACAAGGCTGGGACCGGAAGATCGCTGAATGCAACAAAGGTACTGGACCAGAGCAGTAGGGACTAGGTAAATATAATTCTTTTATTAGATAGAGGGGGCTAATTAAAAAAAAAATGGGGATTCTGGACAATTCCTTGAAGAACAATGCCCACAACAGGTCTTCTTCCATGTCTGATAGAAATTACAAAACAATACTGCAAAAAAGAGATGCGTTTGTAAAATATCTGTTATATTTTAATAGATTTATCAAACTTTTTTTTTTTTTAGGTAACATGAAGTTTCATTGCATTCATTTTTTTTCTTCAGGCAGATCCAAATTCCTAATAGACAAATAAATAGCCATATAACGGCTTTCACCCTGGGGCCATTCTATTGGGGGATGGGTAGAAATCAGCAATGACACTGAGTTGTTGTGACGTTCATTTTGAGGCAGAAATAACATAATAACCTTACACACTGTGTCAGTATAATTACAGCAAGTATTTTTTACGTTTTACTACTTTTGCACAATAAAAACCTTTTTCCTGTAGCAGGGGTGCACAAACCACTGCCCACAAAACTGAGTTGCTGCTGGGGAGAAACACAGCTGATTACATGGAACAGGATTACAGCTCTTTCACCCTAGCAGGAGCAGGTCAGGTCCCTTGCTGTCAGTTAGAAATGAGCGAATCGAAGCTGACAAAATGGAATTCGATCCGAATTTCAGGAAAAATTTGATTTGAATCGAATCTCAATTTCCTCACGCTTCGTGGTAACAAATTGAATTTTTTTATAAAATGGCTGCTGCACGTGTGAGGACATGAAGCAAGGAACTCTGGGAAGGCACAGACAGCCAGCCCTGTGATGTCACAAACCCTATAAATAGCCTTAGCCATTTTGGATTCTGCCATTTTCCAGTGTACTTAGTGCAAGGAGAGAAGTCAGCAGGCGCTAGAGACAGTGCTAGAAAAAACTTAATTGTGCTAAAAAACGATTTTCAAGTGCAGGGAAAGATTATTCAAGGTGTAGGGAAAGGATAGTGAGGAATCATTCCGCAGCATTTATGTGGAACAGGGTTCAGTAGGGCAGATTATAGCCTGGGTAATAGGAACAATCCAATTACACCTTGCTGCACTGTCTGGGGATCCAAATTGCCATTATACAGCTCTGTAATTCCAGAAAAAAACTTTCTTGTTTTTGGGGTGATACAGCCATTAACAGGGTTTAGTACAAGGAAATATTTCTATGTCTTATTTGCCCTTGTGAGGTGCAATTATATGTTCTAAAGCATTTTTGGGCTTGTATTAGTGGTAAAAAGGGCTTAACAGCCATTGTGTGGTGAAGTGCGAACATTACAGCAAATTTTGTCATGTATTAGTGGAAAAAGAAAAATATATTTGCCGTTCAGTGGTGCAGCTATATGTTCTAAAGCCTTTTGTGGGGTGTTTTAGTGGCGAAAGAAAAATATATTTGCTGTTCAGCGGTGCAGTTATATGTTCTAAAGCCGTTTTTGTGGTGTAATAGTGGCAAAATAAAAATATATTTGCTGTTCAGCGGTGCAGTTATATGTTCTAAAGCCGTTTTTGTGGTGTAATAGTGGCAAAATAAAAATATATTTTCTGTTCAGAGGTGAAGTTATATGTTCTAAAGCCCTTTGTGGCGTGTATTAGTGTCACAACCAGACATCTGAGAAGCTCTGACAGATGCCTTTCAGAACCTCCTCCTTGAGCTTTCTTTGTTTTGGTTTTCAGTTCCTCATCTCGTTAGCCTCTCTCAGCTGTCTTGTAGTTGGACTGATTGCATCCCTTTAAATTCCTCCCCATAATGCATTAGTGTGCGGTTTATACAACTTCCTGGAGTGTGTGTGCATGCTGATCCTATTTCCCAGTCTTCTACAAGATAAGTGTTGTACATTCATTTGTGATTTTATGTTTGCTGGATCCCAGGTGACCCTGACTCCCTCCGTGTCTAGTGTAGGGAGCCGGTGGTCGTGTCCCCTCACTATTGTAGGGTGTTCAGGTGTTATATAGTCAAGGTACGAGGATATGCGATCATCCACCATTGGGGTGTTCGCATAGGCTGAGCAGTCAGGGAGAGTGCCAGGTCTTGTGCAGAGGTCTCCCTTTTGTTCCTTAGTTTTGGATCCAGTGAGTCATATATTCATTTTGCATTGTCTTGTTTCCTGTACACCTTCCGTGACAATTAGTGGCAAAAGAAAAATATAATTGCCGTTCAGTGGTGCAGTTATATGTTTTAAAGCCCTTTGTGGTGTGTATTAATGGCAAAAGTAAAATATATATTGCCGTTCAGCGGTGCAGTTATATGTTCGGAAGCCCTTTTTGGTGTGTATTAGTGTGAAAAATGACTTATTAGCTGTTGTGTGGTGAAGTGAGAAAATTACTGAGTTTTTTGGGGTGTTTTACTTTCCTTTTTATTTATTTATTTGATATATATCAAGTATGTCAGACAAAGAAGTGCCAGGGGAGTAGCAGAGGCCTAAATGTTTCTGGTGCAGGCACAGGTCGCAGTAGAGTAAGGGGCCGTAGCAGCAGGGGTCACTTTGAGAGGCCTGAGCTCCCAGTGACAACTATTGGTCGTGTCTTGACTAGAGATGGCCTTGCGGTACGCCCGGCGGTCGTTTCGCGGCGAGCTTTGCGTGTTCGCGATTCTCCGAACATGCAAACATATGGAGAAATTCGCACTCGCCATATTCTTTTACATTATGAAGAACTTTGACCCATGACACATCCATCAGGTGGTACATGACAGCCAATTGAGACATTTCAGCACATGGACATACCCCCTACCTTATAAATAAACCTGATCTGGCCACCATTTTACATTCACTGTTTTGCCAGTGTAGGGAAAGGTGCTGTGTGGAGCAGGGACAAGCTGTTTGGGACACCAAACGCTAGCTAATAGGGCCACAAAAATCATTTTAAGGACTAGTATAGGTGTGCTATCGATATGTGTGATACACAAAGGGGTGCGATATACTTATAATATACTTTTATAATGAGTCAAAAACACATAGATCTATATAGTGATCACCTGAAAGTCAGGGGCTTAGGGACTAAGGGCTTACTAGGGCCATTTTTATATTGAGTAAGGTTCCGGATGAGGTCGCTCTTATCAGGGCGGGTGGTCTGTGGTTAGGCTATCAGGGCCAGAATAGCAACCCCCTGTAGGGCAATATCAGGGACAGTTCTTTGCCCACCCTGTCCTTCAATACCACATTCTCATCTAGCCCAGGGATAGATGTTTTTTGCTTTCCCTCTGGGATTTATGGATGTGCACTGGAACACCCCGAATTGTGGTAGGACATATGGTTTCTGATATGGTGCCGCCGAGCACCTGATTTAGTGCCGTCGAGCACTAGTTATTGCCTACCACACCTATGCTTTTTGCTTAACTTTAATATTATTTTTTTTTTTCATTTTGAGGGATATCTTTTCCATTCACACGTCTGCAAAATGGGTCCGCATCCGTTCCGCAATTTTGCAGACTCATTCATTTTCAATGGGGCTGGAATGTGCTGTCCGCATCTGCATTTGCGGATCCGCACTTCCGCTTCTGTGCTTCCGTTTCCACAAAAAAATAGAACATGTCCTATTCTTGTCCGCAATTGCAGACAATATTAGGCATTTTCTATTATAGTGCTGGCGATGTGCGGGCCACAAATTGCGGAATGCACATTGCCGGGGTCCGTGTTTTGCGGATCCGCAAAACACTTACGGACGTGTGAATGGATCCTCATAGTAAAATTATTAAAGGTTACATTTTATCTTTATGTATATTCTAAAGGATTGCCTTCCTTGTACAATGTTATAATATACTTTCTATGTTAGAAAGTATATTATAGTGCATTTGTATTGTGTGGCAGTTGTGTGCGGTTCTGCTGCGATACTGCAGGTATATAGAGGGACAAGCGTTATTGGAACAAATAATTTCTACTGGTGTGATATACCAGTCGCCCCACAAAAAAACTGATTGAAGCGGGGTGTTATATACCAATATACTTTCTTTATAGTGCATTTGGGTACTGTTTAGTGCATTTGTGCATGCATGTACGCGAAAATTATATTGCCAATATTTTGCATTGAAAAAAAATAATGAATGGAGATTGCAAATTCGAATAATACATCTGGTATGTCACTGTCCATGTTGTGGGACTATTTGTGCACTTCTAGTAATTATTTCTTGGCTGCAAAAATGAGCTGAGGGTTTTTCAGGTTCGCCTGCCATTAAAATGAAAGGGACCCGCCACGAACTTGCGGTTCACGAACATTTGATTGCGTTTGCGAACCTTCCCGGCAGATGTTCGTCCATCACTAGTCTTGACCAGCAACCCAGTGGTTCTTGAATGGTTGACTCGATCTTTGACACCCCCAGAAAACAGTCAGTGGGTTCGTCAGACACATTCCCTAGTTGGCATGGCCCAGGAGAAGACCCTGTGCCCTCACCTGTCCTCAACCTGCCTCTGTCCTTTTATGTTCCCTCAGCCAGAGAAGTATTGTATGCTCAGCTCCACTATACAGTGAGGACGAGCTACTAGAAGACCAATATGTGGAGTAGACATCCGCCGCTTCCTCCACTAGGTGGGTAAGTAGTGATGAGGAAAGTGGTGTGGGAGCTGGTGTTGCGAGCGGTCAGGCTCCTAACCCAGAAACGGTTGAAGAGGACATCAGTGACGTGCAGACAGTACTCGATGATGATGATGTAGCTGATCAAATGTTCGCGAACCACGCGTTTGCAGACGGCCCCATTCACTTTAATGAACAAGTAATTATGTGGCTGGAGGAACATTAGTCGGTCAATGGATAACAATTTTACTGTAGGCCACTGGAGTAGAGGCCCCAAAAATTAGGCATTCACCTGGCAGAAAAGGCCTTTTATGCCGCTAAGAGATGGACCATTCTTTGTTCTGGGTGGTAGCGGATATGTGTGGGCTGACATGAGGAGCTTCAATTACACGTGGTCGTCACAGGTGTTGAATTCCTCAGAGATCCATGCCTCATTCATTTTTAGAAATGTGAGGTAGTCCACACTGTTGTGAGCTAGGCGAGTGCGCTTATCGGTCACGATCCCCCCCTGCTGCGCTGAACGTCCTTTCGGACAGGGCACTCGACAAGGGGCAAGCCAAGAGTTCCATGGCAAATTTTGCCAGCTATGGCCACAGGTGAAGTCTGCACACCCAGTAGTCCAGGGGTTCCTTGCTTCTCAGAGCATCAATATCGGCCGTTAACCCGATGTAGTTGGACACCTGTCGGTCTAGGAGTTCCCTAAGGCTGGATCCGTGCGTCTGTCAATGGGTTGGCTGCAAGAATGATCTCGTATCCAAAGTGAGAAACAAATCTTTAAACCACCCTCTTCTTGCAGGCGTGGTAGAATTGGTACCCGCACCTGTTTCGCTGTGGGTGAAAATTCCTCTGCCAGCGCCCGCAACAGCCGAATGCAGCATCTCTCGCAGCAAGTCCTGGAAATGCTGCATTCTGACAGCTCTGTGATGCTGGTAACATTTCCGCCATTTTGTGTTTGGTTTGTACCGGCGGTCTAAGTACGCTGCCACCCAGTACTGGTCCTTGCCCTTTATGCTTTTTATATGGGGGTCCTTCTTCAAACACTGAAGCATGAAGGCCCCCATTTTCAATAAATTGGAAGCAGTGGAGCGCCCTTGCTCCTGCTCATAGCCCAGGAGAATGTCGTCCTCGGTCTCCTCCCCCCAGCCAGATACAACACCAGGGATTCCTGAAAAGTTTAAAGCCTGCTCTTCTTGCTCCTCCTCCTCCTCTTCCCAGCCACCATCCTCTTCAGACTCCTGCTGACTTGTCTCAGATGGAGTAGACCCCCTGGGAATCATTCAGCATTGCGACATCCTCATCTTCCTGCTCCTCGACAGTTTGATCAATGACACAACGCAATGCACGTGCCAGAAAAAAGGTGTAAGGTACGATGTCACTGATGGTGCCCTGGCTGCAAATGACCAGTTTGGTGATCTCATCAAATGGCTGCAGAAGTCTGCATGCATCGCGCTTGAGCAGCAACTGGCGCATTGAAAAGAAACCAAGTTCCCCAGAACCTGTCCTGCTGCAGAGTTCGTCGTTAACGGCACGTTGCTGCTGGAGCGGCCTATCAAGCAAATAAAAGGTGGAGTTACAGTGCGTCGGTCTGTCACAAATAAGACTTCTGACGGGCATGTGGTGTCGCCACTGAATGTCAGCAAGGCGAGCAATGGCCATGTAAGATCTTCTAAAATGGCCAGAGATTTTCATGTCCTGCCACAAGACGTCCTGGACCCTGGGGTATTTGGCAACGAATCGCTGCACAAATAGGTTCAGGAAGTGTGCCATGCAAGGCATGTGTGTCATTTTGCCCTGTTTCAGCGTGCTTAGCAGATTGACACTGTCTGACACCACTTTACCAACTGTCAAATTGAGCGGGGTTAGCCACTAATTGGCCTGTGACCGCAGAGCTGAAAGGAGTGCAGTACCGGTGTGGCTCTTGGCTTCCAGGCACAACAGCCGCAGCACAGCATGGCAATGTCTCACCTGGCACATTGAACAGGTTCTGGGGAGCTTGGGGGGGTGCAGTGGAAGAGGCGGTAGCAGTGGAAAAGTAGAAGTCAGTCGAGGAGGAGACAGAGGATGTAGGAGGAGGATGAGGAGGAGAAGAAGAGGCACACCTGCATGCAATCTGTGGCGGTAACATCAAATCCACATGGGTGTCACGGGTTGCATTAAATGTTATGTACCTTCCCTGCCCGTGTTTGCTAGACCACGTATCTGTGGTCAGATGTATCTAGGCACCGACACTGTGTGCCAGAGATATATTCACTTGCCGCTGAACGTGGCCATATAGCTCTGGGATGTCCTTCTGGGAGAAATCTTTCTATCCGGGGACTTTCCATTGCGGTGTGCTAATGGGCACAAATTTTCTAAAGGCCTCCGAGTCCACCAGTTTATATGTCAGTAGTTGGCGGGCTAGCAGTTCTGACAAGCCAGCGGTCAGCCATTGGGCAAGAGGTTTATCCGGCGTCATAAACTTTTTACGCTCGAACATTTGGGCCACGATGGCATGGATGGTACGGTGTAAGGTGGAGTGGAAAACAAATGGGAGGAGAAAAGAAGAGGAGGCAGTACGTGGAGCGCCGGGTTTGTGGGTTCTGACGGAGTTGCTCCCAATGGGCTCAGTGATGGGAGGCCAGGTGCCTTCTTAAGGTGGTCGTCCCTAGGTGAGTGTTGGGCTTACCGTGGCTTGTGCGTTGACGGCACAGGCTACAGATGGCAACACTTTTGTCAGCAGCTGACACGTTAAAAAAAAGCCCACACTGCGTAGCCATGTGTCGGGGTCCTGGGAGCGCAAAATGTGTCTGTGCTTGGTGGATGGCTCGCTCCAGATACATTTGCAGTCTGCTTTTTGCCTCCTGTGCACTGAGAGTTTTGTATACTTCTCCTCCTTCTCCTCCCAAATCTGCTGCTCTGTCTCACCCTCTAAACTCCCCTCCTCTTCCTCTCTTGTGGGCACCCACGTGACGTCCATCGACACGCCATCATCGTCACCTTCACCACCACTGACATTAGAGATCTCGGAGTAGGCAGCAACAGCGGGGACCATCCTCTTTGGGCTGATCTAAGTACTGTCGTCAGACCACTGGGTGGCGGACGTTGCTACCTCCTCATCCGCATCCGATGTCAAGAATGGCTGCGCATCGGTAAGGTCTGGGAATGCATGGGAAAATAATTCTTCTGACTCGAGTGTAGGGGCTATGGTGGTGGTGGTGTCTTTGGGGGTGCACACAGCAGAGAGTGAGGAGGGTGCAGATACAGAGGATGAGGAGGGTGCAGATGCGGAAGGCTGAGTGAGCCACTCAACCAACTCTGGTGCGTCCTTTGACTTAATGCAATGCACCTTCTCCAACTTCCCACTTACGCTCCAGCCTGGTGCACCTGCCCGACCCCTACCACCTCTGTGGAATGGTCTGCCTCTTCCTCTACCTGTCATTTTCAAAATGACCCTGTGCCAAAATCCCTAGAAAAGAGGAGTATTTGTGGAAGCAAGTATATCGCAGGCCTAAATCAATATTTGGTGGAAGCAGGTATATCAATCCCCTCAATCAGTATTTTGTAGAAGCAGGTGTATTGCAGGCCTCAATCTATATTTTGTGGAAGCAGGTATATCAAACCCCTTATTTAGTGTTTTGTGGAAGCAGGTATATCAAACCCTTAATCAGTATTTTGTAGAAGCAGGTATATTGCACCCCTCAATCAGTATTTTGTGGAAGCAGGTATATAGAACCCCTTAATCAATATTTTGTGGAAGCAGGTGTATTGCAGGCCTCAATCAGTACTTGGTGGAAGCAGGTATATTGCAAACCTCAATCAATATTTTTCAGAAGCAGGTATATCAATCCTCTTAATCAGTATTTTGTTGAAGCAGGTGTATCGCAGGCCTCAATCAGTATTTGCTGAAAGCAGGTATATCGCAGTATTTTGCGGAAGCAATTACCGTATTTTTCACCCTATAAGACGCACCGGCCCATAAGACGCACCTAGGTTTTTGAGGAGGAAAATAAGAAAAAAAATATTTTGAACCAAAAGGTGTGCTTTTGGTGGGTTTTGAACTAATTGTGGTCTGTGGATGGCACTGTTATGGGGGGATCTGTGGATGGCACACTGTTATGGGGGATCTGTGGGTGACACTTATGGGGGATCTGTGGGTGACACTTATGGGGGATCTGTGGGTGACGCACTGTTATGGGGGATCTGTGGGTGACGCTTATGGGGGATCTGTGGGTGACGCTTATGGGGGATCTGTGGGTGACACTTATAGGGGATCTGTGGGTGACACTTATGGGGGATCTGTGGGTGTCTCTTCTTGGGCTCTCTGGATGGCACTGTGTATGACAGTTATGGGGGGGTTCTGTGGATGACACATATATAGCATCTTATGCTATGTGTCATCCACAGATCCCCTCCATAAGTGTCCCTGTAGTGAATGACCCTCAATACACGCTGGGGGCCGGCATCTGCTTTTATAATGACAGCGGGGCCCGTGCAGTGACTGTATTCCACTACACGGGCCCCGCTCACTGTATAATCCTATGTCTAATAGTTAATTGTAATTGTATGTAATCGCATAAGGAGCGCTGTGTATTACCGGTACTTACAACTACAAGCGCTCGCCGCTCGGTAGGCAGAGAGGAGGCAGGCCGGGAGGACGGGCGCTGGCAGTGTGAGTCATACGTCATGCGCCTGCGCCGCTTGCTTCATTCATAAAGTGGGCGGCGCAGGCGCGTGACGTATGACTCACACTGCCAGCGCCCGTCCTCCCGGCCTGCCTCCTCCCTCCTCTCTGCCTACCGAGCGGCGAGCACTTGTAGTTGTAAGTACCGGTAATACACAGCGCTCCTTATGCGATTACATACAATTAACTATTAGACATAGGATTATACAGTGAGCGGGGCCCGTGTAGTAGAATACAGTCACTGCACGGGCCCCGCTGTCATTATAAAAGCAGATGCCGGCCCCCAGCCCCTCCTCCCTCACAGCTGATACACCCGCCGCGCGTCATCGCGGCGGGTGTATCATTGAAAACGCAGCAGAATCAGCAGCATTCGCCGTATAAGACGCAGTGCTATTTCCCCCCCACTTTTGGGGGGGAAAAAGTGCGTCTTATACGGCGAAAAATACGGTATATCTCAGGCGTCAATCAATATTTGGTGAAAGCAGGAATATCAATCTCCTTAATCAGTATTTTGTGGAAGCATGTGTATCGTAGGCCTCAATCAATATTTGGTGGAAGCAGGTATATCAATCCCCTTAAACAATATCTGTTAAAAGTAGGTATATCACAACCCTCAATCTGTATTTTGTGGAAGCAGGTATATCGCACCCCTCAATCAGTATTTAGTGGAAGCAGGTATATAGAACCCCTTAATCAATATATGGTAGAAGCATTTATATCGCACCACTCAATTTGTATATTGTGGTAGCCGGTATATCAAACCCCTCAATCAGTATTTTGTGGAAACATGTTTATAGAACCCCTTAATCAATATTTAGTGGAAGCAGGTATATCGCACCCCTTAATCAGTATTTTGTGGAAGCAGGTATATCGCACCCCTGAATCAGTATTTTGTGGAAGCACGTATATTGCAGGCCTCAATCAATATTTGGTGGAAGCAGGTATATTAAACCCCTTAATCCATTTTTTGTGGAAGCAGGTGTATCGTAGGACTCAATCAATATTTGGTGGAAGCAGGTATATCGCACCCTTCAATAAGTATCTTGTGGAAGCAGGTATATAGAACCCCTTAATCAATATTTAGTGAAAGCAGGTATATCGCACCCCTCAATCAGTATTTTGTGGAAACAGGTATATAGAACCCTTTAATCAATATTTTGTGGAAGCAGGTATATTGCACCCCTCAATCTGTATTTTTGAAAGCAGGTATATCAAACCCCTTAAGTGTTTTGTGGAAGCAGGTATATCGCACTCCTCAATCAATATTTTGTGGAAGCAGATATATCAAACCCCTCAATCAGTATTTTGCGGAAGAAGGTATATCGCACCCCTCAATCAGTATTTTGTGGAAGCAGGTATATAAATCCCCTTAAACAGTATTTTGTGGAAGCAGGTGTACCGTAGGCCTCAATAAATATTTGGTGGAAGCAGGCACATCAATCCCCTTAATCAGTATTTTGTGGAAGCAGGTGTATCGCAGACCTCAATCAGTATTTGGTGGAAGCAGATATATTGCAACCCTCAATCAATATTTTGTGCAAGCAGATATATCAAACCCCTTAATCAATATTTAGTGAAACCAGGTATATCGCACCCCTCAATCAATATTTTGTGGAGACAGCTATATAGAACCCCTTAATCAATATTTTGTGGAAGCAGGTGTATTGTAGAGCATAATCAATATTTGGTGGAAGCAGGTATATTGCACCCCTTAATCAATATGTTGTGGAAGCAGGTATATCGCACCCGTTAATCAGAATTTTGTGGAAGCAGGTATGTTGCAGCCCTGAATAAATATTTTGTGGAAGCAGGTATATCAAACCCCTTAATCAGTATTTTGTGGAAGCAGGTGTATCTCAGGCCTCAATCAGTATTTGGTGGAAGCAAACATATTGTAACCCTCAATCAATATTTTGTGGAAGCAGATATATCAAACCCCTTAATCAATATTTAGTGAAAGCAGGTATATCGCATGCCTCAATCAGTATTTTGTGGAAACAGCTATATAGAACCCCTTAATCAATATTTTGTGGAAGCAAGTGTATTGTAGAACATAATATTTGGTGGAAGCAGGTATATTGCACCCCTTAATCAATATTTTGTGGAAGCAGGTATATCGCACCCGTTAATCAGTATTTTGTAGAAGCAGGTATCTCGCAGCCCTCAATCAATATTTTGTGGAAGCAGGTATATAAAACCCCTTAATCAGTATTTTGTGGAAGCAAGTATATTGCACCCCCCAATCTGTATTTTTGAAAGCAGGTATATCAAACCCCTTAATCAGTGTTTTGTGGAAGCAGGTGTATTGCAGGCCTCAATCAGTATTTGGTGGAAGCAGATATATTGCAACCCTCAATCAATATTTTGTGGAAGCAGGTGTATCATAGGACTCATTAAATATTTGGTGGAAGCAGATATATTGCAACCCTCAATCAATATTTTGTGGAAGCAGGTGTATCATAGGACTCATTAAATATTTGGTGGAAGCAGGCATATTGCACCCCTCAATAAGTATTTTGTGGAAGCAGGCATATCGCAGCCTTCAATCAATAATTTGTGGAAGTAGGTAAATAGAACCCCTCAATCAATATTTGGTGGAAACAGGTATATTACACCCTTCAATCTATATTTTGTGGAAACAGGTATTTCAAACCCCTTAATCAGTATTTTGTGGAAGCAGGTATATTGCACCCCTCAATCTGTATTTTCTAAAGCAGGTATATCGCACCCCTCAATCAATATTTTGTGGAGTAGGTATATAGAACCTCTTAATCAGTATTTTTTGAAAGCAGGTATATAAATCACCTTAAACAGTATTTGGTGGAAGCAGGTGTACCGTAGGCCTCAATCAGTATTTGTTGAAAGCTGGCATATCAAACCACTTAATCCAATATTTTGTGGAAGCAGGTGTATCGCAGTCCTCAATCAGTATTTGGTGGAAGCAGGCATATCAATCCCCGTAATCAGTATTTGGTAGAAGCAGGTATATCAAACCCCTTAATCAGTATTTTGGAAGCAGATATATGGAACCCTTCAATCAGTATTTTGTGGAAGCATGTGTTTTGTAGGCCTCAATCAGTATTTTTTGGAAACTGGCATATCAAACCACTTAATCTGTGTTTTGTGGAAGCAGGTGCATCGCAGTCCTCAATTAGTATTTGGTGGAAGCAGGCATATCAATCCCCGTAATCAGTATTTGGTAGAAGCAGGTATATTAAAACCCTTAATCAGTATTTTGTGGAAGCAAATGCATCGCAGGCCATAATCAATATTTGTTTGAAGCAGGTATATCAAACCCCTTAATCAATATTTTGTGGAAGCAGGTGTATCATAGGCCTCAATCAATATTTGGTGGAAGCAGGTATATCAATCCCCTTAATCAATAGTTTGTGGAAGCAGGCATATCAATCCTCATAATCAGGCATCCTCACACTGCGGCCCTCCAGCTGTTGCAAAACTACAACTCCCAGCATGCCCAAACAGCCTACAGGTATCAGCCTACAGCAGGGCATTGTGGGAGTTGTAGTTTTACAACAGCTGGAGGGCCGCAGTTTGAGGATGCCTGCTCATAATCAATATTTTGTGGAAGCAGGTGTATCGCAGGCTGCAATCAGTATTTGGTGGAAGCAGGTATATTAACCACCTCAGCCCCCTAGCTTAAAGAGGACCTTTCATCAGAATTAAACTTCTAAAGTAACTATACAGGCATGTAGAGCGGCGCCCAGGGACCCCCCTGCACTTACTGGTAAACCTGGGCGCCGCTCCGTTCTCCGGTAATTGCGTCCGGTATCTTTACAGTTAGGCTCCTCCCAGGGGAACCTGCCGGCGCCTCCTTCTCCCATGCTCCAGCGCTGGCCAATCACAGCGCTCAGCTCTCTCTCCGGCTATGAGCTGAGCGCTGTGATTGGCCAGCGCTGCAGCATGGGAGAATGAGCCGACCGCAGGTTCCCCTGGGTGGAGCCTAACTGTAAAGATACCGGAGGCAATTACCGGAGAACGGAGCGGCGTCCATTTATACCAGTAAGTGCAGGGGGGTCCCTGGGCGCCGCTCTACATGCCTGCATAGTTACTTTAGAAGTTTAATTCTGATGAAAGGTCCTCTTTAAACACCCTTAATGACCAGACCACTTTTTACACTTCTGCACTACACTACTTTCACCGTTTATTGCTCGATCATGCAACTTACCACCCAAATGAATTTGACCTCCTTTTCTTCTCACTAATAGAGCTTTCATTTGGTGGTATTTCATTGCTGCTGACATTTTTACTTTTTTTGTTATTAATCGAAATTTAACGACATTTTTGAAAAAAAATGAAATTTTTCACTTTCAGTTGTAAAATTTTTCAAACCAAACGACATCCATATATAAATTTTTCGCTAAATTTATCGTTCTACATGTCTTTGATCAAAAAAAATGTTTAGGTAAAAAAAAAAGGTTTGGGTAAAAGTTATAGCGTTTACAAACTATGGTACAAAAATGTGAATTTCCACTTTTTGAAGCAGCTCTGACTTTCTGAGCACCTGTCATGTTTCCTGAGGTTCTACAATGCCCAGACAGTAGAAAAACCCCACAAATGACCTCATTTCGGAAAGTAGACACCCAAGGTATTTGCTGATGGGCATAGTGAGTTCATAGAACTTTTTATTTTTTGTCACAAGTTAGCGGAAAATGATGAATTTTTTTATTTATTTATTTTCCTTACAAAGTCTCATATTCCACTAACTTGTGACAAAAAATAAAAACTTCCATGAACTCACTATGCCCATGATGAAATATCTTGGGGTGTCTTCTTTCCAAAATGGGGTCACTTGTGGGGTAGTTATACTGCCCTGGCATTTTAGGGGCCCAGATGCGTGAGAAGTAGTTTGAAATCAAAATCTGTAAAAAATGCCCTGTGAAATCCTAAAGGTGCTCTTTGGAATGTGGGCCCATTTGCCCACAAAAAAGTGTCACACATGTGGTATCGCCGTACTCAGGAGGAGTTGGGGAATGTGTTTTGGAGTGTCATTTTACATATACCCATGCTGGGTGAGAGAAATATCTCGGCAAAAGACAACTTTTCCCATTTTTTTATACAAAGTTGGCATTTGACCAAGATATTTCTCTCACCCAGCATGGGTATATGTAAAATGACACCCCAAAACACATTCCCCAACTTCTCCTGAGTACGGCGATACCACATGTGTGACACTTTTTTGCAGCCTAGATGCGCAAAGCTGCCCAAATTCCATTTAGGAGGGCATTTTTAGACATTTGGATCCCAGACTTCTTCTCACGCTTTAGGGCCCCTAAAAAGCCAGGGCAGTAGAAATACCACACATGTGACCCCATTTTGGAAA
Source organism: Bufo gargarizans (assembly GCF_014858855.1). Lineage (NCBI taxonomy): Eukaryota > Metazoa > Chordata > Amphibia > Anura > Bufonidae > Bufo > Bufo gargarizans. The sequence continues at coordinate 450,105,048 of NC_058080.1, forward strand.
GAAGACACCCCAAGGTATTTAATGAGGGGCATGCCGAGTTCATAGAAAAAAAATTTTTTGGCACAAGTTAGCGGAAATTGATATTTTTTTTGTTTTTTCTCACAAAGTCTCCCTTTCCGCTAACTTGAGACAAAAATTTCAATCTTTCATGGACTCAATATGCCGCTCAGCGAATACCTTGGGGTGTCTTCTTTCCAAAATGGGGTCATTTGTGGGGTATTTGTACTGCCCTGGCATTTGAGGGTCTCCGCAATCATTACATGTATGGCCAGCATTAGGAGTTTCTGCTATTCTCCTTATATTGAGCATACAGGTAATGAGATATTTTTTTTTCAGTTCAGCCTCTGGGCTGGAAGAAAAAATGAACGGCACAGATTTCTTCATTCGCATCGATCAATGTGGATGAAAAAATCTCTGCCAACAAAAAAAAAAAAGGAGGGGAAAGGCGTCTGCCAGGACATAGGAGCTCCGCCCAACATCCATACCCACTTAGCTCGTATGCCCTGGCAAACCCGATTTCTCCATTCACATCAATCGATGTGGATGAATAAATCATTGCCGGGATTATTATTTTTTTTATATATATATACAAAGTGTTTGCCAAAGCATATGAACACCGCCGCCTCCTCAGCTCATCTGCCTCGGCAAACGTATCTTTTACTGCAGAGGAGAAATCTCTTCTTGCAGCGCCGCATACACCGACTTTTGTTTAATCTGACAGCAGCGCAATGCTTCTGTCAGAATGCACATCAGTGCTGCAGCTAGTCGATCGGTTGGTCCACCTGGAGGGTAAAAAAAAACTAAACAAAAAAGAAAGAAAAAACCAGGCCGCAACGCAATAAATTTATTAACTTTATAATAACTTTTGAACAGAACATATAAACTTTAACTTTTTGAACATAAAGTTAACTTTTTTGCTTACTGGTGATTTTTTTTTATTTTTTTACCTTTATAGGACAAACCTCTCCTTCCCCATGGGACAATGTGCAAAGCGCAAATCGCCCAAAGATGTGGCGAAGTACATTATGCACTTTGTCCCAGGTGAAAGGAGAGGTTTGCAGCAGCTCTGTGTGAATGGGCCCTAATAGCCCTGTGTGCCTGTCCTGTGAGATGTAATCCCTATGCTAAGTGTACCTGTGTGTGGTACTTCCGGAAACACTCTCCAAAGCATAGGGCAGGGTGGTCAGGACAGTCAGGACAGAAATAGCGGGTGTCACGCCTTATTCCACTCCTGCTACAGACACAACATCTTTTTCGGGGTGACGGTTGGGTTGAGGTACCGGCAACGACACTGGGGAAATGTTGCTCGTGTAGCTCGTGTAGGCCCCATCCACTACACTGGTGGATGGGGCCACGGAACCTCCTGGATACAGGAGGTTCTCGATGATCTCTTCCTGAAATTTGAGGAAGGATCCTGTTCTCCCAGCCTTACTGTAGAGAACAAAACTATTATATGCAGCCAATTGAATTAAATATACAGACACCTTCTTATACCAGCGTCTGGTGCGTCGGGAAACTAAATACGGAGCCAACATCTGGTCATTGAAGTCCACCCCTCCCATGAGCAAATTATAGTCGTGGACACAGAGGGGCTTTTTAATGACACTGGTTGCTCGCTCAATTTGGATTGTCGTGTCTGCGTGAATGGAGGAGAGCATGTAAACGTCACGCTTGTCTCTCCATTTCACCGCGAGCAGTTCTTTTATTACACAAGGCAGCCCTCTCCCCCCTTGCAAGACGGGTGGTAACGAGCCGTTGGGGGAAGCCCGCGCGACTAGTTCGCGCGGTGCCACAGCAGCCAATCTGTTCTAGGAACAAATGCCTGAAGAGGGCCACACTTGTGTAGAAATTGTCCACATAAAGATGGTACCCCTTGCCAAATAAGGGTGACACCAAGTCCCAGACTGTCTTCCCACTGCTCCCCAGGTAGTCAGGGCAACCGACCGGCTCCAGGGTCTGATCTTTACCCTCATAGATCCGAAATTTATGGGTATAGCCTGTGGCCCTTTCACAGAGCTTATACAATTTGACCCCATACCGGGCGCGCTTGCTTGGGATGTATTGTTTGAAGCCGGTAAAATGTATAAGGGACTCGTCTACGCAGATGTTTTGCTCAGGGGTATACAAATCTGCTAATTTCTGGTTGAAGTGGTCTATGAGGGGCCTAATTTTGTGGAGCCGGTCAAAAGCTGGGTGGCCTCTGGGACGAGAGGTGCTATTGTCACTAAAGTGCAGGAAACGCAAGATGGCCTCAAATCGTGCCCTGGACATGGCAGCAGAGAACATGGGCATGTGATGAATTGGGTTTGTGGACCAATATGACCGCAATTCATGCTTTTTGGTTAGACCCATGTTGAGGAGAAGGCCCAGAAAAAAAAATTATTTGGAAACTTGGACTGGTTTCCACCGGAAAGGCTGGGCATAAAAGCTTCCCGGGTTGGCGGATATAAATTGAGTGGCATACCGGTTTGTTTCTGCCACGACCATGTCCAAGAGCTCTGCAGTCAACAGCTCAAAAAATTCCAGGGCCGAACCGATCTGAGCTGTCTCAACCCGAACTCCAGACTGGGCGGTGAAAGGGGGAACTAATGGTGCGGCTGAAGTTGGGGACTGCCAATAAGGATTTGCCAGCACCTCAGGGACTCTAGGGGGTCTACGGGCCTGTCTGTGCGGTGGCTGCGACTGGGTAACTATTGCACGTGCCACCATACCATCTTCAACTGCCCTTCTGGTGCTCGCCACTTCACCATGTTGTACGGCAGTGCTGGTACTAGGTCCAGGGAGGGCTGCGCTGCTGGTGTATGCCTCACCACGTAATCCGACAGCGCCAGCCCCACTCTGCTGCCCTTGAAGCGGATCCTGCGCAACCTGTGGTCTAGCAACACGGGGCCGGGTACGTCTGGTAGTATCAGGGACCTCAACCTCCTCGTCCGAACTTTGTGTCAGACTGCCACTGCTTTCTACAGGTTCATATTCTGACCCGCTAGATTCATCAGATGAGGGTTCCCATTCCTCATCCGACTGGGTCAGAAGCCTGTAGGCCTCTTCAGAAGAATACCCCCTGTTTGACATTTGGACTACTAAATTTAGGGGTATTCCCTGAGACTACCCAAGAAAAAAAGCAAGCCTGTCTTACAAATGGGAGGCTAGCGAAGTACCGGAGGCCGCTGCGATTGATAAAAAATATCAAAACTGATTTTTTTATCGCCGCAGCGCTTGGAAAGTGATTGTGCAGTGATCAAAAAATAATAATTTTTTGTCACTGCGGCGGGGCGGGCGTGGGTGAACGCACGTGTGGGCGACCGATCAGGCCTGATCGGGCAAACACTGCGTTTTGGGTGGAGGGCGAGCTAAGGTGACACTAATACTATTATAGATCTGACTGTGATCAGTTTTGATCACTTACAGATACTATAAAAGTACAAATGCTGATTAGCGATACGCTAATCAGCGAATCAGTGACTGCGGTGCGGTGAGCTGGGCGCTAAACAATTGCTAAACTACCTAACCAAGGGGCCTAAACAATCCTAAAACCTAACAGTCAATACCAGTGGGAAAAAAAAGTGACAGTTTACACTGATCACTTTTTTCCTTTCACTAGGTGATTGACAGCGGCGATCAAGGGGTGATCAAGGGGTTAATTGGTGTGATGGGTGGTTATCTGGGCCTAAGTCTGCTGTTGGTGTGTACTCACTGTGATGCCTGCTCCTCTGCTGAGACCAACCGACAAAAAGGACCAGCAGAGGAGCAGAGAAGCCATTTAACACATTATATGTACAAATATAATGTGTTAACTGGCTTCTGATTTGTTTTTTTTTAAATCATCAGCTTGCCAGCCACGATCATTGGCTGGCAAGCTGATGACGTGACCCCCCTCTAACTCTTGCCGGCCCGCGATGCGCATGCGCGGGCCGGCTAAGCGCGTCATCTCGCGTCTCGCGAGATGACGCATATATGAGTGACTGTGCCTGGGACTGCCGTCTCCGGACCGCGATCCTGCGTTAGGCGGTCCGGAGGCGGTTAAACCCCTTAATGAGTATTTTGTGGAAGCGGTACTATAGAAGCCCTTTAATTAATATTTGGTGGAAGCAGGTATATTGCACCCCTCAATCAGTATTTTGTGAAAGTAGGTATATCGCACCCATGAAACAATATTTTTGGGATGCAGGTATATTTACCCCCTTAATCAATATTTGGTCGAAGCAGGTATATCGCACTCCACAATCTATATTTTGTGTAAGCAGGAATATCAAACCCCTTAATCAGTATTTGGTGGAAGCAGTTGTATTGCAGGGCTCAATCAGTATTTGGTGGAAGCAGGTATATTGCAACCCTCAATCAGTATTTTGCTTAAGCAGGTATATATTGCACCCCTCAATCAGTATTTTGTGGACGCAGGTATATAAAACTCCTTAATCAATATTTGGTGGAAGCAGGTATATTCATCCCCTTAATCAGTATTTTGTGGTAACAGTTATATAGAACCCCTTAATCAATATTTTGTGGAAGCAGATATATCGCACCCCTCAATTAGTATTTTGTGGAAGCAGGTATATCGCACCCCTTAATATGTATTTTGTGAAAGCAGGTATATAGAACATGCCTCAATCAGTATTTGGTGGAAGCTGGTATATCAAACCCCTTAATCAGTATTTTGTGGAAGTAGGTGTATTGTTGGCCTCAATTAATATTTTGTGGAAGCAGGTATATCAACATATAAAGTTGCCTGGGAGAACCGTGGCTCCAACGTGGTGGTCCAATCTGCCGCAACAACCGCTGCATCACCCAGTGGCATGCAGCCAATTTTAGGCAGTCAAAGCTCCACCACCTCAGCTGAAATGAGCGGTCTGTACTTCCCATCATCTGCTGGACCTGATGCTCCTGCTCCCCACCCTCCTACTCCTTGTCAGTCATTCCATCAGAAATCGATCACCTATGCGATTGCCAATAGACAACAGTATGCGTGCACTAATCCAACGGCGCAGAAGCTGAACATGCTAATGTCCAAGTTTCTGGTGCTATAGTCCCTCCCTTTCTAAGTGGTAGACTCTGCACCTTTCAGAAAAATGATGGCTTGTGCCGAGCCGAGGTGGAGAATCACAAGCCGTCATTTCTTTGCCAAAAAGGCAGTACCAGCCCTGCACACACATGTAGAACAGAAGGTAGGCCAGTCCTTGAGCCTGTCGATGTCTGCCAAAGTGCAGAGCTATAACTACGGCCAGGAACAATACATGTTCTTTACTGCCTACTAAGTGAATGTGGTTCCTGCACAGCAACACCAGCAACTTGGCCAGATGATGCCGATTCTGCCTCTACGTTGTCACACCATTGGTCCTACGACAATGTCCGCCTCTGCCTCCTTACCCTCCACCGTATCCTCGGCCTTCACTGAAGAGACAATTTACAGTGCCCCAACAGCATACCACATGTGCAGCGCACGGCGGTATCATGCTGTTCTGCACCTCGTTTGCCTGGGCAAACTGAGTCACACAGGGAAGGAACTGCTTCATGTCCTTCATAAAGAAATCGAATACTGGCTTTCTCCACGACAACTTAAAATATGAACCATGGTGACTGACATCGGGGAGAACATGGTGTTTGCGCTGCATCAAGGAGTGTTGAGCCATGCGCCCTGCATGGCACACGTGTTTATTCTGGTTGTCAAGCGGTTCCTGAAGTTTTCCACCCATCTGTAAGACATCCTAAAAATGGCCAGGAAACATTGCATGCACTTCAGCCACTCGTACACAGCAAAGCACACCCTCCTTGAGCTGCAGCGACAGCACATGGGCTGATATGCGATTCGACCCTCCATATGTTGGACCAACTATACAAACAGAGAAAGGCCATAAACGCTTTCTTGATGGTCCAAGCGGACAGGAGTACTCCCCTGTGTAACTTCGATGTCAGCCAGTGGCAGCTCATGCGTGACACCTGCCGCTTGCTCAGGCGCTTTGAGGAGGCCACGTTATTTGTCAGTCACCAAGACTAAAGGATGAACAACGCCATTCCAATGCTTCATGTCCTTGAACAGATGGTGGTAACAATGGCTGGTCAGGGGACTGGAGACGTGGCGCCTAGATCTCACGGCCACATGAGCCCTATGGGGGCTGAACTGGAGGAGGAGGATATTGGAGCACAAGCAATGTGTAGCGAAATGGGTGGTTTTTATACACAGGTGACAGGAGAGGAGAAGCAGGAGCAGCCAGAGGAGCTACAGGGCGATGAGGAAGATGAGACAGAGGACCCAGACACACCGTGGCAGTATGCAGTGGAAAAGGAGGCAGGGAGTCCCTCCGAGTCACTTGCACAAATGGTCCGATACATGCTCGCTTGCATAGTGACAGCCGAATTGTCACCATTCGGCAGAGGGATGACTTCTGGCTATCCACCTTGTTGGATCCTCGCTACTGGTCCAAAATGGGGGCCTTTTTTACACCTGCTGAGAGGGAGGACAAACTGAACTACTATAGAGACATCCTATGTAGTCAGTTGTCCACTGCCTATGTGTGCTTCTTCCATCCTCTCGCAGGTCTGACTGGGGGCCCTCTACGCTCACATTCTTCTGCCATGGCTGCTGTGGGGTAGGAGTAGTTCCAGCTCCATCAGCAGCAACTTGAGTTTAGAATCGCTGATGAGTATCTTTCTTCACCCTCCTAGTGAAGAAACTACTCACCAGCAGCAGCTAGACCTGGAGCAGGACCTGAACCAGCAGGTGGTGGCATATTTGGACAGCACCCTGCCAGCCCACATTAAAGATCTGCCTCATTACTGGGCAGCCAAACTGGATTTGTGGCCGCAACTGGAAGAGTTTGCCCTGGAAAAGCTGCCCTGCCCGGCCAGTAGTGTGGCATCAGAGCGGGTGTTTAGTGTGGAGGGGGCCATAGTTACCCCAAGAAGAACTCGCTTGTCCACCCAAAATGTGGAGAGGCTGAGCTTTGTCAAGATGAATCAGGCGTGGATCAGTCAGGATTTCCACCCACCAATGCTTGATGCTTTAGACTAGATTATCCATGGTGCCACACCAACACTTTGACAAAAGAGACCGGTTTCTTCTGGCTACCTGCCTCAGCTACTATTCTGATGCTGCCACCTGCCTGATGTTGCACATCTGATGCCAAGTGCTCCTTCTTACACCCACCATAATCAGTGGGTACTGTTATTGCCACACACCTCCCCACTCTGTCACCGGGTAACTCTGTGGTCTACTGCTGCTGCTGCTGCTGCCACCTCCATACTATGTCACATTGCCACTCTGTGGCCTCCTCATGCTGCTGCCACCTCCATACTCTGTGACCAGGTCACTCTGTGGTCTCCTCATGCTGCTGCCACCTCCACACTATGTCACGTTGCCACTATGTAGTCTCCTCATGCCACTGCCACCTCGACTGTCACCTTGCCAATCTGTGGTTTCCTCATGTTGCTGCCACCTGCACGCTATGTCACCTTGCCACTCTGTGGCCTCCTGATGCTGTCGCCAACTCCACACTGTCATTGCGCCACTCTGTGGCCTCCTCCTGAAGCTGCTGCTACCACCTCCACACTCCTCATGCTGCTTTCACCTCACCACTATGTCATAGGGCCTCTCTGTGGACTTCTCATGCTGTTCCCACCCTCCCCACTTCATGACTGGGCCACTATTTTGCCTTTTGGCCTGGCTGACATAATCATTTATTTGACCCTTCTTCTGAAGTAAAAACACACATGCACAATGGATCCTATCTGTGTAGCAGCTGTAAGGCCTGTAAGGTCACATCAGAACTGGCTTATGATTTTGTAGCCAAAAGCAGGAGTGGGTAGAAAACACAGAAGACATGCAAATATTCCATTCCCGTGTCATCTCTGTTTAGAATCCACTCCTGTTTTTTTTGGGCATTAGCAATACTGATGGATTACTGAAAGGGTTGAGCAAACCCGAACTGTAAAGTTCGGGTTCGTACCGAACTTTAGGATTTTTGGACCCCGGACCCGAATCCAAACATTTCAGTAAAAGTTTGGTGTTCGGCGATTTCTTAGCGCTTTTTTAAAGCGTTTAACTATGTGACCTTAGAAGCCATCACAGCCATGCCTACTAATGGCATGGCTGTGATTGGCCAGTGCAGCATGTGACCCAGCATCTATATAAGCGTTGCACGTCACTCTGCTGTGCATAGTGTAGGGAGAGGATGCTGCTGTGAGGGAGAGAATAGGACAGAACTCCAATTGAACTCAGCGATCTACAGATTAAGTTGTGCGGGTGCAGTGCACAATTTTTTTACCCTGCACTGAGCCCAGTGACAGAGAAAAATAACTTTTATCCGTCTGTTAGTTAGGTGGGCAGCGGCGACCATTTTATGCAAGCTCAGTGCGCCAGCACTGCATCTGTGCTTTTGTGACATTCAAATCCAAGCTTGAAATACTGCAATAATAATCTGTTATAAAAAAAAACACCCTTTTTTGGCAATATCCAACATCTAGTGCCTTTGCAGGATTAGTCAGTGTGCAATTTAAGCTAGAAATACAGTTATAATTTTCTGGGTTTTTAAAAACACCCTTTTTAGGCAAAATACACAATTTTACAGCCCTTGCTGCATCTGCACGTGTGAAATTTAAGTGTTATATACTGCTGTCCTATTCTGTTATTTAAAAAAAACACCAATAAAAAAAATATATATAATAATAATTTTGCATCCTTTGCTGCATGTCATTGTGAGATACACCCTTTAGATACTGTGGTTCTATTCTGCTATTAATAAAACACTCATTTTAGCAAAAAATATTTAATTGCGGCCTAGTCTGGATCTGTTTGTGTGAGATACACACTTTAGATACTGTGGTTCTATTCTGCTATTAATAAAACACACCCATTTTGGGCAAAAATCTTTAATTGCGGCCTAGTTTGCATCTGTATGTGTGAGATACACAATTTAGATACTGTTGTTCTATTCTGTTATTAGAAAAACACTAATTTTGGGCAAAAATCTTTAATTGTGGCCTAGTCTACATCTGTACGTGTGAGATACACACTTTAGATACTGTGGTTCTATTCTGCTATTAGAAAAACAGCAATTTTTGGCAAAAATCTTAAATTGCGGCCTAGTCTGGATCGGTATGTGTGAGATACACACTTGTTATACAGTGGTTCTAGTCTGTTATTTGAAAAACACCCATTTTAGGCAAAAGTCTTTAATTGTGGCCTAGTTTGCATCTGTACGTGTGAGATACACACTTTACATACAGTGGTTCTATTCTGCTATTAATAAAACACCTATTTTGGCTAAAAATCTTTAATTGCAGCCTAGTCTGGATCTGTACGTGCGAGATACACCCTTTACATACTGTGGTTCTATTCTGCTATTAATAACACACCCATTTTTGGCAAAAATCTTTAATTGCGGCCTAGTCTTAATCTGTATGTGTGAGATACACCCATTACATACTGTGGTTCTATTCTGCTAATAATAAAACACCCATTTTTGGCAAAAATCTTTAATTGTGGCCTAGTCTGGATCTGTACGTGTGAGATACACCCTTTAAATACTGTGGTTCTATTCTGCTATTAATAAAACACCCATTTTGGGCAAAAATCTTTAACTGCGGCCGTGTCTGGATCTGTACTTGTGAGATAAACACTTTAGATACTGTGGTTCTATTCTGCTATTAGAAAAACAATAATTTTGAGCAAAAATCTTAAATTGCGGCCCAGTCTGACTGACTGAGGAAGTGATAGAAGTTCCTGGCTGTCTGTCCTAAATATCACTGATTTATTGGCCCAAAGTGAGCCCCAGACTTGGGCGGCTGCCACGATCGGGTACAGCTCGAATAATGGGGATGACTTCAAAGAATCAGCGTCTGAGATGAATTCTACCGGCCAACGATCCAGTGGGGATGAAAAATCGCTGCGAACCCGCGAGAGGCTGCGGCGTCGGTAAAGATGGTGGGTGACTCCCAATCCGAGGAAGGCACAAACAGATAAATGCCGTTCCACCTAGAAAGGAATAATTTGTAAATGCCACATTTGTAAGTCGGCCACAGCATGATTGTCCAGTTGGATGGCGGAATCCTGATCCGGCGCAGAAGGGAGGAGACTGAGGAGCCTGGACGTGAAAGATCTACCCTGGGGCATGATCCTAAAAATTCAGGGAACCTAACAGGGACTGGAGCTCCCGCTTGGACAGGACCCTGGACAAACCCGCGGAGGAGACAGAGGCCTGGATCTTGGAAAGCTTTGCTGCGGGGAGGCTGGCCTCCATACGGACAGAATCAAGGATGATGCCCAAGAAGGTAACCCAGGTACCTGGCCCCTCAGTCTTTGCAGTAGCCACGGGAACCTCTAGCTTGGCGAAAAGTTGCAGCAAACTTCCTTAACCCGTAGGTTCACCCTGGGGGCTCTCGATGATCAGAAAGTCATCGAGATAATGGATGACCATGTCCAGCCCCCATGGTGAACCAGGATCCAGTGCAAGGCGCAATCAAGACGATCAAACCGCCATGGGCTGCTCTTAGATCCGAAAGTGAGCCGGTTGGCAAAGTAATACATATGCGCGTAATGCAAGCCGTAGTACTTCCATAACTGGGGAAGAATAGGGAGAAACTTGAACGTATCTGCTATGTCGTCCTTAGCCAACCAAGCCCCTTCCCCGGCTTGCAAGATATACTGGATAGCCTCATTGATGGATGAGTACCTCATGGCGAATTCTTCGGATGGAATTAACGAATTCAAGCTGGGAATGGCTGACATGTGAGGAGCAGACAAGTCGTAAATCAATCTTTTTTTATTGGAGGACTGCTTGGTTACCAGACCAATCGGGTTCACCCTCCAATTCGCGAAGGGGACCGACCGGAACGGACCCAACAGGAAACCCTTCTGGACCTCCGCCTGCAGCAGGGTATCTACCGCAGCTGGCTTCTGAGTACCCGACAGCAAGTTCCTTCCCTCCCAGGAAACTTGAGGGAGGGCAATGAAACCCGTGTGGAAACCCCTCTCGAGCCCTGAGAGAAGGAACTGAACCAATTGGCGATCAGGGTGGTCCTGCAACAGAACGCCTAAAAGTTCAATGTTGATGTCGGCTAGTCATAGCGTCCTGTGTTGTTTTTTCGGACAGCTAGCGCGAGAGTGGGCCCTGAAACAGAGGGAGCAGATATGCAATGCTCTGCAACTGTTGAATCCGCAACCCCCTGCGTGGAAATTGTTGCAGATTGGACTCTGACCCAGATAAGTGATTGGTCTCCCCAGCTTATCTGTGGAGGCTTGGTACCGCTGGGCGCTAGAGGGACCTGGGACGGACCCCTCCCAAGCTGGGGTAGGCAGGTTGGGGCACCAGTCTGCTGTATGTAGGACCGACTGGCAAGCAGCACAAGTAGGAGCCCTCAGACCGGCGAAATGCCGACAAAAGAGCTCAATGTCAAGGTTCGCCCAGTCAGTGATAAACTGGAACTTGGAGAGTGCTGCGGCTGCCTTGGCCGAGAACGACCTATGATAGTCGTAAAAATTTGTGCCACCGTACTTGTAACCCAAGTCGACGATGCGGTACAAATATGAATCGAACTCCTCGCGCCTGTGGGGTTGTACCGAGCAAATAGTGTCCCTGTACAGGCTAAACACCAGGACAAATTCTGGAATTGACAGCTTTCGATTCAAGCCAGCGTCCTTGGCTCTGAGCACAACCGAAACCTCCCCACAATTGATAATTTTGTTCTCTTAAACGTCCTGTAACGCAATGAGAATGAATGCTAGATTAACATCCTTTCCTGCTAGGATATCCCTTTTTAAGTTCTCTGGGATAAAATGTGAAGGAGCGATCTGGGGGTTGGCACAGGCCGTACCTGGAGCTGCGTCGCGGGAAGTGGACGGGATAGGCGGCGGAGATGGTGACCGACCCAGCCAAGCTGCTGATGGTGGACTGCAGCTGTTCGTTTGCACCCCCCGACTCCGTCATCAGGAGACGGTAGAGCTCCGCCTTCCTTGCTGATGCGGGATGATGGATTCCTCTCTTATTAAGCTCCGAAATAAGTTTTGGTATTGTCCAGCTGCGAAGGGACTGTTTACTGGCGCGTCCTGACACTGAAGAACCAGGTAATGACATGTTGTCATCCACATCTGACACTTGAGACATCTTTCAGGCTGCATAGGAAGGAGGTAAGCATATATACATACATATTTAATTTTTTATTTTTATTTTTTTGAGTTGTGACAGAATGACCGGGCGAGTGCGGTGAAGAAAACAGAAAAAACGAGGCATAGAAATGAAACGAACCTACCTGGACCAACAGTCAGCCCTGACTAATTTCTCTGATGGGACCGGAGACCTAGAAATGAAAGCTTGCGATGAAAAAAGGGGGAAAACCCCCTAAGCCGTGGTGAGACCGCATGCCATAACCTAGTTTCTAAACTTACCTGGAACCTGATACCGTGGAATGATTGGTAATGGAGAAATATTGCGAAAACTAATGAAGCTGGACCGGGAATTCCAGGCCTGGGGACCTGCTTAGACAAAAACAAGCTGCATTGACACGTGACCTAGAGAGGCGAGCATAGTAACAGAAATGACCGTATGAAGATAACCGTATGGCCTGAGGATCAGGAAACCCAAGCCAGCAATGCGCGACCTGACGGAACCGAACCAGCACCACAGGAGACCAGAACGGAGCCTGGGTGCTATGACAAACTAACAAAAGGCCCTTGACTTGAAAGCGTTCGGCACCGAAGCGATTGAGGTAATTGTACATGCGGATACATGAATTTGGTTAACCAGGAATCAACAGGGCATTGCTGGAAAAAAATAAAAATAGACCTGAGCGATTCAGGAAGTTACCAAAACCGGAGTGATTCAAGCAAGGACATAACCCTGAGCGATTCAGGCCATTACATCGAACATGAGCGAATCAGGCAATTTACATGAAACCTGAGCGAATCAGGCAATTACATAAAACCTGAGCGATTCAGGCAATTACATAAAACCTGAGAGACTCCAGAATGAATGTACTAAACGAAACAGACCACCTGAACGGATTTGTACAACCAAAAATGAATTGTTGCCTGACCTTAGAGCACCGCAGCCGGCGTCACCGTGTAAGACAAAAGACCTGAGCGATTCAGGCAACTGCATATGGCCTGAGCAAATCAGGATATAACGTGACATTTAAAACCTGTACCTGCGTGCATCAGGCAACAGACATGATCGACACCTGGCATGAATGGCATTAGGAACCACCAAACCCCTGCCGGAAGACAAATATAAGCGAAACAAACAAATACGTTGGCCTGTAAGGCGGATAACCTGAGGGATCCCGGCAATAATACGTGATTGTAACGTGACTTGAGAAAATCATTTATTAACGTTATACCTGAATGATGACCTGAACGCTTGGGTGATGCAAATGGACCCGGCCTGAGCGACTCCATGCGCCGCATCACAATGGATGAAAATGAGTGACACTAATAACAAGTGACACTAAAAAAGTCCCTAAGTTAGCTATTTTGAGGAACTGGATGACAACACGACTGCCGATAAAGCTCCCATGAGCGCATGACACCAGGATTTCATGGAGTCTTGAAAGGCAAACAAACAAGTGGCACTACAATAGTATGGTGAAAGGCTATGAAAATGGGAGCAAAGCAAACCTAGGTTAGAGGCAATGATATACATTGTGGTGGACAAAAATAGATATTGAGACAGGTAGGTACAGTAGCTTTCACATAGCTATTAGTGCTAGGAACCACCAACCGTGATATATATATTTGGGAGCGCTGGACCGGGTTCGGGAGCCCCCTGCCAGGCTGCAGAGCGTCCTGCCGCGGACTCGTACCAGCTGGGGAACGATGCGGTTGTTCAGCTACGGGGAGGCTGGTGCAGGCTGGAGACACCGCAAGCCTTACTCACCGCCGGGCCGCACGCTGGGGGATCGAAACCGGAAGTAGCCGAGACCGGAAGTGATGTCGCAATCATTTTGACAGCCTGCCTGCACAAACTCAAGGAAGGAACCTGGTGCACAGAACGACAGCCCCCTGACTTCCGGCCGCTGGCTATAAGTAGAGGAGGCAGCCCCTCCCACAATTACAGGCTGTACACAGCCTTCACTATATATTAAGATTCGCTTGAATAAAATATAATCATGCAGTGTTATGCTTCATTCACCCCAAAAAGTTTAAATTTTTTAATTTTATATGTTATCATTTTGCTTTACTTGGGTTTTGGGCGCCCTTAGTTGTGGTTCTTACTAAAATTTGGTGGGGACCGCATGTGGGCTTCACTTGTCAAAAGGTCTTGTGCAGTTAACATTGTACAGGACTGATTGAGGACCCTGATTAAATGTTATTATTTTCTTATTTGTTTTAATCAGGATATGGGTGTGTATATGGTGCTGTCTGTCGTCCTGAACAGGATGCCTAACTTCCAAGTTGACCTCTCCACATGGTTGAGTGTTACTGGCGTTATATTGGTGGTAATCCTGTTGGGAATGGAGTGTTATTGCCACATGTATATATCTATATATACATTTTTATTTGATGTTACTTCTTGACAACTATGTAATGATAATGTGCACATGCGATTTTTTTAGAATCAAAGCTTTTCACTTTAAAATATAAAATGTGGTATATATAATATTCTTGCAGTCATGTCAACATTTTGGGAGTTATTCTTATCATTTCCAAGGTTTGCTATCATGTGACCACATAGACTGGATGCGTTTGTGGCTCAGCTTGCGTTCACTTTCTGGTGCGAACACGTGATCTGCTATCATTTGAACGTCCTGACTATGGACACTCGTGCCCTGTGTGTGTTCCTCGCACATTATTGCATCACATTTTTCTTTATGTAATGCGGAAGCAATGCGCCAACATACGCAGTTAACCTAAGGGGACTCTTTATTGGATCCATGCTGGTTAGTTTTTGGCCTCCTCCATTATGTTTTTAATCAGTACACCTGATATTTTAATGACAATATAGAAATTTGATTAAAGCAGATAATAATAATTTACATACGCTAATGGCATTTATTAATCTCTCCACAATATGGATACTAGTATATTATTGAATTTTTTTAACATTATTTTTTTATTTTAGACACAATAAGAATTTAATACATTAAATCAATTTCTATTATTAGTTTGCATTAAATAATCACCTGAGTTTGTATGTGTACTTGGCACAATTCACTTTTATCACTGCTTGAGAAAGGTATCCTTGTGTGGACTGCCACGTCGCTTTTGGTTTAATAAACGCACATTTTCTTGAGGCTGTGCCATGGCATGAGTTTATATGTATATGTGTGTGTGAATATATATATATTTATATATACAGTCAGGTCCATAAATATTGGGACATCGACACAATTCTAACAGATGTGCTTTAACTGCAGACTGTCAGCTTTAATTTGAGGATATTTACATCCAAATCATGTAAACAGTGTAGGAATCACAACAGTTTGCATATGTGCCTCCCACTTGTTAAGGGACCAAAAGTAATGGGACATAATAATAATCATAAATTGAACTTTCACTTTTTAATACTTGGTTGCAAATCCTTTGCAGTCAATTACAGCCTGAAGTCTGGAATGCATAGACATCACCATACGCTGGGTTTAATCCCTGGTGATGCTCTGCCAGGCCTCTACTGCAACAGTCTTCAGTTCCTTCTTGTTCTTGGGGCATTTTCCCTTCAGTTTTGTCTTCAGCAAGTGAAATGCATGCTCAATCGGATTCAGGTCAGGTGATTGACTTGGCCATTGCATAACATTCCGCTTCTTTCCCTTAAAAAACTCTTTGGTTGCTTTTGCAGTATGCTTTGGGTCATTGTCCATCCGCACTGTGAAGCTTCGTCCAATGAGTTCCGAAGCATCTGGCTGAATATGAGCTAATAATATTGCCCAAAACACTTCAAAATTCATCCTGCTGCTTTTTTCAGCAGTCACATCATCAATAATTAAAAGAGAACCAGTTCCATTGGTAGCCATACATGCCCAAGCCATGACACTACCACCAGCATGCTTCACTGATGAGGTGGTATGCTTAGGATCATGAGCAGGTCCTTTCCTTCTCCATACTCTTCCCTTCCCATCACTCTGGTACAAGTTGATCTTGGTCTCATATGTCCATAGGATGTTGTTCCAGAACTGTGAAGGCTTTTTTAGATGTCGTTTGGCAAACTCTAATCTGGCCTTCCTGTTTTTGAGGCTCACCAATGTTTTACATCTTGTGGTGAACCTTCTGTATTCACTCAGGTGAAGTCTTCTCTTGATTGTTCACTTTGACACACATACACCTACCTCCTGGAGAGTGTTCTTGATCTGGCCAACTGTTGTTAAGGGTGTTTTCTTCACCAGGGAAATAATTCTTTGGTCATCCACCACAGTTGTTTTACGTGGTCTTCCTGATCTTTTGGTGTTGCTGAGCTCACCGATGTGTTCCTTCTTTTTAAGAATGTTCCAAACAGTTGTTTTGGCCACGCCTAATGTTTTTGCTATCTCTCTGATGGGTTTGTTTTGTTTTTTTCAGCCTAATTATGGCTTTCTTCACTGATAGTGACAGCTCTTTGGATCTCATCTTAAGAGTTGACAGAAACAGATTCCAAATGCAAATAGCACACTTGAAATGAACTCTGGACCTTTTATCTGCTCATTGTAATTGGGATAATAAGGGAATAACACACACCTGGCCATGGAACAGCTAAGAACCCCATTGTCCCATTACTTTTGGTCCCTTAACAAGTGGGAGGCATATATGCAAACTGTTGTAGATCCTACACCGTTCACCTGATTTGGATGTAAATACCCTCAAATTAAAGTTAATAGTCTGCAGTTAAAACACATCTTGTTTGTTTCATTTCAAATCCATTGTGGTGGTGTATAGAGACAAAAATGTTAGAATTGTGTTGATGTCCCAATATTTATGGACATGACTGTATATATATATATATATATATATATATATACGTTTCAACCGTCTCGATGCGGTCTTTCTCAAGCATATCACACAGTGTCATACAAGGGTATATATACCCACAATCCATAGCAGGAAATTTAGAGTGGCAATTAATCAATATGAAACATGATTAATTCATAAAAAGTATACAAAACATAATAAAGTGCTTCGTGCATAATAAAGTGAATCTGACTAATACAATTACATGCTGATTCATATATCATAATACATTCACAGTGTATACAGCTTTGTTTTCAATCTCTACTGTGATTAAATTGTTGGTTCACAACTCATCCATGTATTTGAAATCACCTGTGTATCATATAAAGTGCATCATATAAAGTGCACAGCTGATAGTCCTACTGAATAGACTGTTAGAATTTGTATTATGGCAAGAAAAAAGCAGCTAAGTAAAGAAAAATGAGTGGCTATCATTATTTTAAGAAATGAAGGTCAGTCAGTCCGAAAAATTGGGAAAACTTTGAAAGTGTCCCCAAGTGCAGTCACAAAAACCATCAAGCGCTACAAAGAAACTGGCTCACATGCGGACCGCCCCAGGAAAGAAAGACCAAGAGTCACCTCTACTGCGGAGGATAAGTTCATCTGAGTCACCAGCCTCAGAAATCGCAGATTACCAGCAGCTCAGATTAGAGACCAGGTCAATGCCACACAGAGTTCTAGCAGCAGACACATCTCTAGAACAACTGTTAAGAGGAGACTGTGTGAATCAGGCCTTCATGGTAGAATATCTGCTAGGAAACCACTGCTAAGGACAGGCAACAAGCAGAAGAGACTTGTTTGGGCTAAAGAACACAAGGAATGGACATTAGACCAGTGGAAATCTGTGCTTTGGTCTGATGAGTCCAAATTTGAGATCTTTGGTTCCAACCACCGTGTCTTTGTGCGACGCAGAAAAGGTGAACGGATGGACTCTACATGCCTGGTTTCCACCGTGAAGCATGGAGGAGGAGGTGTGATGGTGTGGGGGTGCTTTGCTGGTGACACTGTTGGGGATTTATTAAAAATTGAAGGCATACTGAACCAGCATGGCTACCACAGCATCTTGCAGCGGCATGCTATTCCATCCGGTTTGCGTTTAGTTGGACCATCATTTATTTTTCAACAGGACAATGACCCCAAACACACCTCCAGGCTGTGTAAGGGCTATTTGACCATGAAGAAGAGTGATGGGGTGCTGCGCCAGATGACCTGGCCTCCACAGTCACCGGACCTGAACCCAATCGAGATGGTTTGGGGTGAGCTGGACCACAGAGTAAAGGCAAAAGGGCCAACAAGTCCTAAGCATCTCTGGGAACTCCTTCAAGACTGTTTGAAGACCATTTCAGGTGACTACCTCTTGAAGCTCATCAAGAGAATGCCAAGAGTGTGCAAAGCAGTAATCAAAGCAAAAGGTGGCTACTTTGAAGAACCTAGAATATGACATATTTTCAGTTGTTTCATACTTTTTTGATAAGTATATCATCCCACATGTGTTAATTCATAGTTTTGATGCCTTCAGTGTGAATCTACAGTTTTCATAGTCATGAAAATAAAGAAGACTCTTTGTATGAGAAGGTGTGTCCAAACTTTTGGTCTGTACTGTATATATTTTTTTAATTTATTTATTTATTGTGTGCTTTACAATCTGAAAAATGCTTTAAAATAAAAATTGTCAAAGGAATATATTGAAATTTGTACGCATGGAAACATATTCATGCTGCCAACAAAGAACATGCTGCTGTCAGAGATGTATAAGTTTATTTTTCGGGTTGCCCCGGTCTGGCGGGGGCTTATTCGTGGGAACATATTCATCCTACAAAGAACCAGCTTCTGTCTGTTCTGACTGAGTTTGGCCAAGATATGTGTAGGGCCTTATACTACATTATTACTATTTACCTGCTGCTGTCTGTCCTAATATGTTTGGCGAGCTATGTGTAGACCTTATACTACACCATTACCATTTACCTGCTTATGTTTGTCCTGATAAGTGTGGTGGAGCTATGTGAAGTAATAATGTTTTACTGTCTCCATATTCTAAGAGCCATATTTGTTTTATTTTTTGGCCGATTGTCTTAGGTAGGGGCTCATTTTTTGCTTGATGAGGTTACGGTTTGATTGGTACTATTTTTGATTGCTTGGTGCTGCACTTTTAGTGATGTAATGTGCCAAAAAATTGTTTATTTAGCAATTTTTATTTAAAAAAATGTTAACGGTTTTCAACTGAGGTTAGGTCATGTCATATTTTTATAGAGACGTTCGATGCAGATGCTTCGTTACATAATATGTCTATATATTTTTTTTACCTGGCTTTTCAAATTTTTTATTAACTTTATTCTGGCAAAAGGACGCTTTATTTTTCTAATTGAAAACATAATTTTTTTGGGGAAACCTTTAATTTTTTTAACTTTTTTTTATTTTTATTTAGTTTTTGTCCCCCTCTGAAACTTCAACTTTTGGGGGTCTGATCCCCTTTACAATGCATTAGAATAATTCTGTATTGTAATGCATTGGCTATACGTGTATTACCAGTGTAATACAGGGGGCTGGATATCACAGCCCTTCCAGAATTCAGCCACGATGCCTAATGAAGGTATAAGGCTACCTACCCTGCCATCGGGTCCCCGTCAAAGTAGCACTCAAATGCACTCCCCACACATGTTTTAAGCTCACACGTGCCACAGTCAGCGCTGACCGTGGCCGTGCAGGGGTTAATGCACCGGCATCTGTGATTTCACAAATGCCAGCGCATAAAGCAGTGGTCTGGCTATCAGTGACTGCCGGACCCCTGCCCCCGATCGGGCGGACACAGTTCCTGCACCCGCCCGATCACCATGCAATACATTTACGTCACTGGGATTTAAGTCACGTCCAGATCTGAAGTACATATACGTCATCGGGCGTTAAGGAGTTAAGTGTGTGATGTATCTAATGTAATGATGTACGGGGCCTTTTATTGGAACACAAAATGATGATTGCAGTTTATGTATATATACGCACACATATTGCAAGAAAATTTAGACTAAAACCTTCAGAATCACAGGTGCATATCCATGAAGCAAACATAATTACAAAAAAACAAAATGGCTGCACACCATTGTATATGCAAACAATAGAGCTAAAGAATGGGGGTCATTCTAGTTAAAAGTGGTACAATACCGACTATAAATGAGTAATGGAAGCTCTTAGCGCACATACGTGTCGGGCCCACCTACCAAGCGTCAAGGTGGCTTCCGCAGATGGGTCCCTATTAGGGATGAGCGAACCCGAACTGTATAGTTCGGGTTCGTACCGAATTTTGGGGTGTCCGTGACACGGACCCGAACCCGGACATTTTCGTAAAAGTCCGGGATCGGGTTCGGTGTTCGTCGCTTTCTTGGCGCTTTTTGAAAGGCTGCAAAGCAGCCAATCAACAAGCGTCATACTACTTGCCCCAAGAGGCCGTCACAGCCATGCCTACTATTGGCATGGCTGTGATTGGCCAGAGCACCATGTGACCCAGCCTCTATTTAAGCTGGAGTCACATAGCGCCGCCCGTCACTCTGCTCTGATCAGCATAGGGAGAGTTTGCAGCTGCCACGTTAGGACGAGATTAGGCAGTGATTAACTCCTCCAAAGGACTTCATTCAGAGATCGATCTGCAGCTGTGGATGATTGAACTGCTGCTATTGAATTGCTCACTGTTTTTAGGCTGCCCAGAGCGTTTTTCAGTCACTTTTTTCTGGGGTGATCGGCGGCCATTTTGTGTCTTGTGGTGTGCCAGCACAAGCTGCCACCAAGTGCATTTAACCCTCAATGGTGTGGTTGTTTTTTGGCTAAATCCTACATCAGGGTGAAGCTGTCACACCAAGTGCATTTAACCAGCAATAGTCTGGTTATTTTTTGGCCATATACTACATCAGGGGCAAGCTGAGCCTGTCACCAAGTGCATTTAACCCTAAATGGTGTGGTTGTTTTTTGGCTAAATCCTACATCAGGGTGAAGCTGTCACACCAAGTGCATTTAACCAGCAATAGTCTGTTTATTTTTTGGCCATATACTACATCAGGGGCAAGCTGTCACCAAGTGCATTTAACCCTCAATGGTGTGGTTGTTTTTTGGCTAAATCCTACATCAGGGTGAAGCTGTCACACCAAGTGCATTTAACCAGCAATAGTCTGTTTATTTTTTGGCCATATACTACATCAGGGGCAAGCTGTCACCAAGTGCATTTAACCCTCAATGGTGTGGTTGTTTTTTGGCTAAATCCTACATCAGGGTCAAGCTGTCACACCAAGTGCATTTAACCAGCAATAGTCTGGTTATTTTTTGGCCATATACTATATCAGGGGCAAGCTGCGCCTGTCACCAAGTGCATTTAACCCTCAATAGTGTGGTTGGTCAAGCTGTCACACCAAGTGCATTTAACCATCAATAGTGTGGTTATTTTTTGGCCATATCCCAGTCTAATTCTGTCAGTAAACGTATACCTGTCACCCAGCGCCTAAATACTAGGCCTCAAATTTATATCCAGCTAAATCTGTCGTTACTGCTGTGGCTGGTCAAGTTATTTAGTGTCCGTCAAAGCAAATTTTTTGTTCTGGGTTGAAAGACAATTCCCAATTTAGCAATTTCCTAATTTAGTGGTTTCTGCTGTATCAGGCCTACTTTAAATTTATCCCTAAAAGGGTATATCAGATTCAAGGTGCACATAGGGTCATTCTGAATAACTTCACACACACACGCTACTGTGCATTTCCAAGTCTAATTCTGTCAGTAAACCTATACCTGTCACCCAGCGCCTAAATAAAAGGCCTCAAATTTATATCCAGCTAAATCTGTCGTTACTGGTGTGGCTGGTCAAGTTATTTAGTTTCCGTCAAAGCACAGTTTTTGTTCTGGGTTGAAATACAATTTCCAATTTAGCAATTTCTTAATTTAGTGGTTTCTGCTGTATCAGGCCTACTTTAAATTTATCCCTAAAAGGGTATATCAGATTCAAGGTGCACATAGGGTCATTTTGAATAACTTCACACACACGCTACTGTGCATTTCCAAGTCTAATTCTGTCAGTAAACCTATACCTGTCACCCAGCGCCTAAATAATAGGCCTCAAATTTATAGTCAGCTAAATCTGTAGTTACTGCTGTGCCTGTATTAGTGTAATACGGTACCTAAATAGATAGCCAGATAGTGTTAGTTGTCTTTAAAAAAAGGCCTGAATTTGAATTCAATACATTGGGTCAAATAATATTTTTGTTGTTGTGGTGAACGATAACAATGAGGAAAACATCTAGTAAAGGACGCGGACATGGTTGTGGTGGTGTTAGTGGACCCTCTGGTGCTGGGAGAGGACGTGGCCGTTCTGCCACAGCCACACGTCCTAGTGTACCAACTACCTCAGGTCCCAGTAGCCGCCATAATTTACAGCGATATTTGGTGGGGCCCAATGCCGTTCTAAGGATGGTAAAGCCTGAGCAGGTACAGGCATTAGTCAATTGGGTGGCCGACAGTGGATCCAGCACGTTCACATTATCTCCCACCCAGTCTTCTGCAGAAAGCGCACAGATGGCGCCTGAAAACCAACCCCATCAGTCTGTCACATCACCCCCATGCATACCAGGGAAACTGTCTCAGCCTCAAGTTATGCAGCAGTCTCTTATGCTGTTTGAAGACTCCGCTGGCAGGGTTTCCCAAGGGCATCCACCCAGCCCTTCCCCAGCGGTGGAAGACATAGAATGCACTGACGCACAACCACTTATGTTTCCTGATGATGAGGACATGGGAATACCACCTCAGCATGTCTCTGATGATGACGAAACACAGGTGCCAACTGCTGCGTCTTTCTGCAGTGTGCAGACTGAACAGGAGGTCAGGGATCAAGACTGGGTGGAAGACGATGCAGGGGACGATGAGGTCCTAGACCCCACATGGAATGAAGGTCGTGCCACTGACTTTCACAGTTCGGAGGAAGAGGCAGTGGTGAGACCGAGCCAACAGCGTAGCAAAAGAGGGAGCAGTGGGCAAAAGCAGAACACCTGCCGCCAAGAGACTCCGCCTGCTACTGACCGCCGCCATCTGGGACCGAGCACCCCAAAGGCAGCTTCAAGGAGTTCCCTGGCATGGCACTTCTTCAAACAATGTGCTGACGACAAGACCCGAGTGGTTTGCACGCTATGCCATCAGAGCCTGAAGCGAGGCATTAACGTTCTGAACCTTAGCACAACCTGCATGACCAGGCACCTGCATGCAAAGCATGAACTGCAGTGGAGTAAACACCTTAAAAACAAGGAAGTCACTCAGGCTCCCCCTGCTACCTCTTCTGCTGCTGCCGCCTCGGCCTCTTCTGCTGCTGCCGCCTCGGCCTCTTCTGCTGCTGCCGCCTCGGCCTCTTCCTCCGCCTCTGGAGGAACGTTGGCACCTGCCGCCCAGCAAACAGGGGATGTACCACCAACACCACCAACACCACCACCACCTCCGTCACCAAGCATCTCAACCATGTCACACGGCAGCATTCAGCTCTCCATCTCACAAACATTTGAGAGAAAGCGTAAATTCCCACCTAGCCACCCTCGATCCCTGGCCCTGAATGCCAGCATTTCTAAACTACTGGCCTATGAAATGCTGTCATTTAGGCTGGTGGACACAGACAGCTTCAAACAGCTCATGTCGCTTGCTGTCCCACAGTATGTTGTTCCTAGCCGGCACTACTTCTCCAAGAGAGCCGTGCCTTCCCTGCACAGCCAAGTAGCCGATAAAATCAAGTGTGCACTGCGCAACGCCATCTGTGGCAAGGTCCACCTAACCACAGATACGTGGACCAGTAAGCACGGCCAGGGACGCTATATCTCCCTAACTGCACACTGGGTAAATGTAGTGGCAGCTGGGCCCCAGGCGGAGAGCTGTTTGGCGCACGTCCTTCCGCCGCCAAGGATCGCAGGGCAACATTCTTTGCCTCCTGTTGCCACCTCCTCCTTCTCGGCTCCCTCCTCCTCTTCTTCCACCTGCTCATCCAGTCAGCCACACACCTTCACCACCAACTTCAGCACAGCCCGGGGTAAACGTCAGCAGGCCATTCTGAAACTCATATGTTTGGGGGACAGGCCCCACACCGCACAGGAGTTGTGGCGGGGTATAGAACAACAGACCGACGAGTGGTTGCTGCCGGTGAGCCTGAAGCCCGGCCTGGTGGTGTGTGATAATGGGCGAAATCTCGTTGCAGCTCTGGGACTAGCCGGTTTGACGCACATCCCTTGCTTGGCGCATGTGCTGAATTTGGTGGTGCAGAAGTTCATTCACAACTACCCCGACATGTCAGAGCTGCTGCATAAAGTGCGGGCCGTCTGTTCGTGCTTCCGGCGTTCATATCCTGCCGCTGCTCGCCTGCCTGCGCTACAGCGTAACTTCGGCCTTCCCGCTCACCGCCTCATATGCGACGTGCCCACCAGGTGGAACTCCACCTTGCACATGCTGGACAGACTGTGCGAGCAGCAGCAGGCCATAGTGGAGTTTCAGCTGCAGCACGTACGGGTCAGTAGCACTACGGAACAGAACCACTTCACCACCAATGACTGGGCCTCCATGCGAGACCTGTGTGCCCTGTTGCGCTGTTTCGAGTACTCCACCAACATGGCCAGTGGCGATGACGCCGTTATCAGCGTTACAATACCACTTCTATGTCTCCTTGAGAAAACACTTAGGGCGATGATGGAAGAGGAGGTGGCCCAGGAGGAGGAGGAGGAGGAAGAGGGGTCATTTTTAGCACTTTCAGGCCAGTCTCTTCGAAGTGACTCAGAGGGAGGTTTTTTGCAACAGCAGAGGCCAGGTACAAATGTGGCCAGCCAGGGCCCACTACTGGAGGACGAGGATGAGGAGGAGGTGGAGGAGGATGAGGATGAAGCATGGTCACAGCGGGGTGGCACCCAACGCAGCTCGGGCCCATCACTGGTGCGTGGCTGGAGGGAAAGGCAGGACGATGACGATACGCCTCCCACAGAGGACAGCTTGTCCTTACCTCTGGGCAGCCTGGCACACATGAGCGACTACATGCTGCAGTGCCTGCGCAACGACAGCAGAGTTGCCCACATTTTAACGTGTGCGGACTACTAGGTTGCCACCCTGCTGGATCCACGCTACAAAGACAATGTGCCCACCTTACTTCCTTCACTGGAGCGTGATAGGAAGATGCGCGAGTACAAGCGCACGTTGGTAGACGCGCTACTGAGAGCATTCCCAAATGTCACAGGGGAACAAGTGGAAGGGCAAGGCAGAGGAGGAGCAAGAGGTCGCCAAGGCAGCTGTGTCACGGCCAGCTCCTCTGAGGGCAGGGTTAGCATGGCAGAGATGTGGAAAAGTTTTGTCAACACGCCACAGCTAACTGCACCACCACCTGATACGCAACGTGTTAGCAGGAGGCAACATTTCACTAACATGGTGGAACAGTACGTGTGCACACCCCTCCACGTACTGACTGATGGTTCGGCCCCATTCAACTTCTGGGTCTCCAAATTGTCCACGTGGCCAGAGCTAGCCTTTTATGCCTTGGAGGTGCTGGCCTGCCCGGCGGCCAGCGTTTTGTATGAATGTGTATTCAGCACGGCAGGAGGCGTCATTACAGACAAACGCAGCCGCCTGTCTACAGCCAATGTGGCTAAGCTGAATTTACAAAAAAATGAACCAGGCATGGATCCCACAGGACCTGTCCATCCCTTGTGCAGATTAAACATTAACTACCTCCCCTTAACCATATATTATTGTACTCCAGGGCACTTCTTCATTCAATCCTCTTTTTATTTTCATTTTACCATTATATTGCGGGGCAACCCAAAGTTGAATGAACATCTCCTCTGTCTGGGTGCCGGGGCCTAAATATATGCCAATGGACTGTTCCAATGTTGGCTGACGTGAAGCCTGATTCTCTGCTATGACATGCAGACTGATTCTCTGCTGACATGAAGCCAGATTCTCTGTTACGGGACCTCTCTCCTCTGGCTGGGTGCCTGGGCCTAAATATATGCCAATGGACTGTTGCAGTGGTGGCTGACGTGAAGCCTGATTCTCTGCTATGACATGCAGACTGATTCTCTGCTGACATGAAGCCAGATTCTCTGTTACGGGACCTCTCTCCTCTGGCTGGGTACCTGGGCCTAAATATATGCCAATGGACTATTGCAGTGGTGGCTGACGTGAAGCCTGATTCTCTTCTATGACATGCAGACTGATTCTCTGCTGACATGAAGCCAGATTCTCTGTTACGGGACCTCTCTCCTCTGCCTGGGTGCTGGGCCTAAATATATGACAATGGACTGTTACAGTGGTGGCTGACGTGAAGCCTGATTCTCTGCTATGACATGCAGACTGATTCTCTGCTGACATGAAGCCAGATTCTCTGTTACGGGACCTCTCTCCTCTGGCTGGGTGCCTGGGCCTAAATATATGACAATGGACTGTTGCAGTGGTGGCTGACGTGAAGCCTGATTCTCTGCTATGACATGCAGACTGATTCTCTGCTGACATGAAGCCAGATTCTCTGTTACGGGACCTCTCTTCTCTGGCTGGGTACCTGGGCCTAAATATATGCTAATGGACTGTTGCAGTGGTGGCTGACGTGAAGCCTGATTCTCTTCTATGACATGCAGACTGATTCTCTGCTGACATGAAGCCAGATTCTCTGTTACAGGACCTCTCTCCTCTGGCTGGGTACCTGGGCCTAAATATATGCCAATGGACTGTTGCAGTGGTGGCAGACGTGAAGCCTGATTCTCTTCTATGACATGCAGACTGATTCTCTGCTGACATGAAGCCAGATTCTCTGTTATAGGACCTCTCTCCTCTGGCTGGGTACCTGGGCCTAAATATATGCCAATGGACTGTTGCAGTGGTGGCTGACATGAAGCCTGATTCTCTTCTATGACATGCAGACTGATTCTCTGCTGACATGAAGCCAGATTCTCTGTTACGGGACCTCTCTTCTCTGGCTGGGTACCTGGGCCTAAATATATGCCAATGGACTGTTGCAGTGGTGGCTGACGTGAAGCCTGATTCTCTGCTATGACATGCAGACTGATTCTCTGCTGACATGAAGCCAGATTCTCTGTTACGGGACCTCTCTCCTCTGGCTGGATGCCTGGGCCTAAATATATGACAATGGACTGTTACAGTGGTGGCTGACATGAAGCCTGATTCTCTGCTATGATATGCAGACTGATTCTCTGCTGACATGAAGCCAGATTCTCTGTTACGGGACCTCTCTCCTCTGCCTGGGTGCTGGGCCTAAATATATGACAATGGACTGTTACAGTGGTGGCTGACGTGAAGCCTGATTCTCTGCTATGACATGCAGACTGATTCTCTGCTGACATGAAGCCAGATTCTCTGTTACAGGACCTCTCTCCTCTGGCCGGGTGCCTGGGCCTAAATATATGACAATGGACTGTTGCAGTGGTGGCTGACGTGAAGCCTGATTCTCTGCTATGACATGCAGACTGATTCTCTGCTGACATGAAGCCAGATTCTCTGTTACGGGACCTCTCTCCTCTGGCTGGGTACCTGGGTCTAAATATATGCCAATGGACTGTTGCAGTGGTGGCTGACGTGAAGCCTGATTCTCTTCTATGACATGCAGACTGATTCTCTGCTGACATGAAGCCAGATTCTCTGTTACAGGACCTCTCTCCTCTGGCTGGGTACCTGGGCCTAAATATATGCCAATGGACTGTTGCAGTGGTGGCAGACGTGAAGCCTGATTCTCTTCTATGACATGCAGACTGATTCTCTGCTGACATGAAGCCAGATTCTCTGTTATAGGACCTCTCTCCTCTGGCTGGGTACCTGGGCCTAAATATATGCCAATGGACTGTTGCAGTGGTGGCTGACATGAAGCCTGATTCTCTTCTATGACATGCAGACTGATTCTCTGCTGACATGAAGCCAGATTCTCTGTTACGGGACCTCTCTTCTCTGGCTGGGTACCTGGGCCTAAATATATGCCAATGGACTGTTGCAGTGGTGGCTGACGTGAAGCCTGATTCTCTTCTATGACATGCAGACTGATTCTCTGCTGACATGAAGCCAGATTCTCTGTTACGGGACCTCTCTCCTCTGCCTGGGTGCTGGGCCTAAATATATGACAATGGACTGTTACAGTGGTGGCTGACGTGAAGCCTGATTCTCTTCTATGACATGCAGACTGATTCTCTGCTGACATGAAGCCAGATTCTCTGTTACGGGACCTCTCTCCTCTGCCTGGGTGCTGGGCCTAAATATATGACAATGGACTGTTATTGTGGTGGCTGACGTGAAGCCTGATTCTCTGCTATGACATGCAGACTGATTCTCTGCTGACATGAAGACAGATTCTCTGTTACGGGACCTCTCTCCTCTGCCTGGGTGCCTGTGCCTAAATATATGCCAATGGACTGTTGCAGTGGTGGCTGACGTGAAGCCTGATTCTCTGCTATGGGACCACTCTCCAATTGATATTGGTTAATTTTTATTTATTTTTATTCATTTCCCTCTCCACATTTGTTTGCAGGGGATTTACCTACATGTTGCTGCCTTTTGCAGCCTTCTAGCTCTTTCCTGGGCTGTTTTACAGCCTTTTTAGTGCCGAAAAGTTCGGGTCCCCATTGACTTCAATGGGGTTCGGGTTCGGGACGAACCCGAACATTTCCGGGAAGTTCGGCCGAACTTCTCGAACCCGAACATCCAGGTGTCCGCTCAACTCTAGTCCCTATCACTAAAGATACTGCCTCACTTTGGACTTACTAAAGTCTCCAATATTCAGGGCTGTGTAGGAACCAGCTACAAAAGTACTCTGCTCAGAAGTCCCAGGTAGATGGGCGTGTCCAGTCTAAAAGGGGTGCCACCCCCAATATATTGCAAGAAAATTTAGACTAAAACCTTCAGAATCACAGGTGCATATCCATGAAGCAAACATAATTACAAAAAAACAAAATGGCTGCACACCATTGTATATGCAAACAATAGAGCTAAAGAATGGGGGTCATTCTAGTTAAAAGTGGTACAATACCGACTATAAATGAGTAATGGAAGCTCTTAGCGCACATACGTGTCGGGCCCACCTACCAAGCGTCAAGGTGACTTCTGAGCAGAGTACTTTTGTAGCTGGTTCCTACAAAGCCCTGAATATTGGAGACTTTAGTAAGTCCAAAGTGAGGCAGTATCTTTAGTGATAGGGACCCATCTGCGGAAGCCACCTTGACGCTTGGTAGGTGGGCCCGACACGTATGTGCGCTAAGAGCTTCCATTACTCATTTATAGTCGGTATTGTACCACTTTTAACTAGAATGACCCCCATTCTTTAGCTCTATTGTTTGCATATACAATGGTGTGCAGCCATTTTGTTTTTTTTATACGCACACATATATTTATGAGTGTATAAAATGCACAAAATCAGCTGGTTACATCATATATTTGTACCTCACTGTGTGTATAAATATATACAGTGGCTGAATATATACAGTGGCGAACTACTATGATTAAAACCACCTGTGCCGAATGGGAGGAGTGCTGATACCAGTAATAAAGAAGAAAAAGTCAAATAACAATTATCATGTGGAGAAAAACAGAACCGGATCGCACATCCACAGTGCTATGCTTTGATCTGAACTTGCTTCTCAGCGCCATTTTAAAGTGTACAGCCCCCCATACTGCATGCTGTACCAGAGGCATTAGTGTACATTTTGATCAAAAGGCATAAGCCCACTCCCCACGCCAAGGTCGCCTCTTTGAGTGGGACCTACTCTGACAAAAAGGTGCAGCACAATGCGGTGACATATCTTTTGGAATTATGGCCAGAAAGTTCAACCTTGGTTTCATCAGACCATAACACCTTATCCCACATGCTTTTGGGAGACTTCAGATGTGTTTTTGCAAAATGTAGCCTGGCTTGGATGTTTTTCTTCGTCTTGCCACTCTAACCCATAGCCCAGACATTTGAATAATACGGGAGATTGTTGTCACATGTACCACACAGCCAGTACTTGCCAGATATTCCTGCAGCTCCTTTAATGTTGCTGTAGGCCTCTTGGTAGCCTTTCAGACCAGTTTTGTTCTCGATTTTTCAGCAATTTTGGAGGGACTTCGAGTTCTTGTTAATATCACTGGTGTGCCATATTTTCTCCACTTGATGATGACTGTCTTTACTGTGTTCCATGGTATATCTAATGCCTTGGAAATTCTTTGGTACCCTTCTCCTGACTGATACCTTTTAACAATGAGATCCCTTTGATGCTTTGGAAGCTCTCTGTGGACCATGGCTTTTGCTGTGCGATGTGACTATGAAAATTTCAGGAAAGTCCAACTAGAGCAGCTGAACTTTATTTGGGGTTAATCAGAGGCACTTTAAATAATGGCAGGTGTATTCTGACTCCTATTTAATATGATTTGAATGTGATTGCTTAATTCTGAACACAGCTACATCCCCAGGGTGTGCACTTATGCAACCACATTATTTTAATTTTTCCCTCCACCTAAAAGATTTCAGTTTGTTTTTAAATTGAGTGGTACAGTTTATAGGTCACATTAAAGGTGGAAAAAGTTCTGAAATAATTAATAATTTTTTTTACAGCACAGAAACCTGACATTTTAACAGGGGTGTGTAGACTTTTTAGAGCCACTGTATATACTCCTGGCGAGGTAGAGATGTATGTATGATGTAACCGGCTGATTTGCTACATGTCACATCAGTAAATAAGTAATCATTTGTAAAGGGATGAAATACTTATTTTCATAACTGTATGTATACATTACAGAGTGTTGGCGAGAGATACAAAAGTAATGTAAGCATTATACCTGGGCATTTTCTGTCACGGATCTCTCTGATCGGCTCCAAATTCCTCCTCTTCAAATCCAACCATTTTTTTAATATGGCCATCCTAGGGTGCTTGCCCTTAAACTTCCTCTTCAGCTCAGAATGGATCTCACTCACAATGGCCTGCTTCTCTGCTAGGACCTGGGTGCGGTCGTAGCCCCGCTCCAACATGAGCTGCAGGATAAAGACGCAAGCATATAATCACAATTTTTTTTAATACAAGTATTGAAAATAATGTCCTCAACAAAACATCAAAAAGTATTTGAACAGGATTTTTTATTTATTTAATGTTATCGTTATAATATCGGATTGCATTGCGATTGTATGTGTGTGGAGTCTGAGTAATCGTATATTGGCCAGGTTAGCAGAGATGTACCTGTTCTAGTGAAGTGACGGTACGGTATGGGGTGTACAGCTCGTTCGCCTCCCCATGGTGCACCCTGGGTAACTCTAAATGAACCAGTAAATACTGGCAGTAAGAAAAAAAAGCTTCTCCTGAGTCCTGAGCAACAGGACATAAACTCTAATCTATAGACTGTGTTTGTGTGTGTGGAGTATATAGTGTGCGGCAGGAAAATGGATGTTCAATGTGCATGTGAGAGCTATTTCTCTGCTGTCCATACGTACATGCTACTGACATAGTGCTGTGATGTCAAAATAATACTTGGTGCACCAATCAGTAATATCTAATTAGACCTGATAAAAAGTGAAGTTATACTGTGTATATCAGGAAAATAAAATTTGGATCATAAGTGCCAATTTTCACAATCCCGAATATTTTATAACACTCTGTCTGCATATAAAGAGATTGTTCTGACATGCATGTGAAAGTAATCAAATACACCGCTGCAATGTCAAATTTCTTACAGTGATCCTCAGTTTCTCCTCACTGTCGCGAAAATTTCTTCCCACCATCTTTTCCAATCTTGTCAAACTTCGGGTAGTTTGAAAACAGTTCCAGAATTAGGCCACGCTCCTTGCACATGCGCATTACGCTAATTTTAGTGTACAAAGAAAGCGAATTTGCGAATATATGATGAATATTCATCCATATATTTGCGAAATATCGCGAAATCGAATATTGGCCCTGCTGCTCATTACCAGTAATCACACATATATATATAGATAGGCTTGAGAAAGACCGCATTGAGACGGTTGAAACGTTGCACAGAGGGGAATAAAGGATCCACTTTTTATTTTCCATTGGAGTGCTGCCTCATCTTTGGATACTTTATATATATATATATATATATATATATATTTATATATATATACTGCTAATTTGATTATAATCAACAAACCCCACCCCCCACAAAAAAATAAAATTACCTGTGAATATAGGGAAACTGATTTAGACCTACTGTAAATTTGTTATCCTTCACAGATACTTTTGAGTGCTGGCCTGTGTATTCCTGTATACTGTGTCCCAAAAACATTTAAATTCCAACTGTGTGAAAATAGAATTCACGGAAATAGACTACTGAGGTCTGATGCTCAATGTCTCATTATGGTTCACTGGTAGATTACCCTACTCTGAGTATTGCAATAATCACAGATTTATGCTGGTTAAAGTATATTTAACAATACCAAAACAAATTTAAATTCCAAGCGTGTGGAAACTGAATATACATAAACAGACGATTGAGGCTTGAAGCTAAATTTCACTATAAGACACACTGGTAGATTGCCACACCAGGGATATTGCTACAGCAAGCACGTATATATGCAGCTTTATTAAATTGATAGATAAAATAATTAAAATAATTAAATTGTGACTGTTGTGGGGGGTTAGCTGTTTTTTGGGGGTTGCAACCAGACACGTCTTCACGGACACAAAGTTTAAAGGTCCAAACATTGCTTTTTTTTTGGCACCTCAGCAAAAACATAATACAAAACAAACACCTGCCCGGCTGGGCTCTAACTAAACATATAATAACCTGACTCACCTAAAGTATACCTCACAGTTCACACACTGTTTCAGGTGCAGCTTTATTAGGCTACTTTCACACTAGCGTTCAGAGCGGATCCGTCTGAGACGGATCCGCACGGCCAGGCAGACACCCGAACGCTGCAAGCAGCGTTCAGGTGTCCGCCTGCTGAGCGGAGCGGAGGCTGAACGCTGCCAGACTGATGCATTCTGAGCGGATCCGCGTCCACTCAGAATGCATTAGTGCTGGACGGATGCGTTCAGGGCCGCTTGTGAGCCCCTTCAAACAGAGCTCACAAGCGGACACCCGAACGCTAGTGTGAAAGTAGCCTTAGCCAGTAGTCCAGCTCACTTCCAGGCTGTAACAAAGTTAGTCTAGGCTATCTTCCAGCCTCTTGGTCCCTCAGCCTTGCCCAGCTGAAACCACATTCGCAGAGCCTCCAGGCCTCTGTCCATGGGTAACACACTCCCCCCTTACTGACACCCTGGGAGGTGCTTTATGCCAGCCTGAGTACCTCCAGCTGGTCTCACCTGTGGTGGAATAGGGGTGTGGATCTCACTATCCACCCCTTCCTTGCCTCTAACCTGTGTGAGATCTGTCACTGTCTCACACCCTGTAGAAACTGAATATACATAAATGTTATATTGCTGCTATAACTTGTGTCTTGTAGTAAATATATATATATATATATATATATATATTGAGGGGATGTGCTCGTGGTAGACTACGGTAGCGGCGGCAGTATTGAGGCAATCATAGACAGTCTTTGTGATACACTGTGACTTTATTCACACCAACGGCATAACAGGCAATGTGCAGACCACACAGGTGCATATCCACATAGTGCATAGAACAAAAGTCCTTCCATAGAAAATAAACAGCAGGTTTGAGTCACCTTGTTTTGGACAGACCACAGCAGTTCTGCAGGCTTCTAGGCTATCTGCCTTTGTCTCCAGAGCCCCTTCGGCTCGTAGCACCACAGGTCCCAGGGCTATCCTTCAATGTGTGCTGCGCCCAGACTCTCCTTCACCAGCACTCACTCTGTCTGTGGAAATCTCCAGCACAGCAAGACACACCCCACCCCCATCATCAGCAGGCTGGGTTCTTTAAAGGCCCAGCTCCACCAAAAACCTGGGCTGGCCGTGGGGAACAGTAAGAACCGGCCCGGACACGCTGCGCCAGCAGCATTCGCCGCTGTAACCGCAATGATCCGGTTCTTACTCCACCGAGGCCAGGACCTCTGGTGGCACGTATCGTCCGTCCATTATTATTCCGGGGACTCTCCTACAATATATACATATATATATATTTAATTACATGCAAGAATCCCCCCAAAAATTAAAAATGACAAGAACCTTTATTAACACAAAGCATTTGAGCTTTATAGAAAGAAACTCACCCCCTCCCGGTCTAGAAAGAACTGGTATCATCCACTTTGTAGGAGTCTGATTTGTCCCAATACACATTTTGCGTTAACAGGGCAAACATGATGGCACAGAGTCTAACAATGGGCTGATTAGTTTAACAGATGGGTGTGGATGGGGGATGGGAGGATAAACAAAGAGACTTACACACAGTGTGTTCCCCCGCACCCACAATACACAGCCTGGATTTGTCACACACAGCGTATAAGCTTCTACACACACCTCCTGTCAACACTGGAATTTTCATCAAATATATATATTTTGCTTTTTTCTCGACTTCAGATAGTTTTAAGCTTTCTATCTGGCTAATTCACTACTCCTCTCACTTCACTGTCTACACATCCACTGTCTCTACACTGAATGCTTGCTCTGTTTTTAATCTAAGCTCCTCCTCTGTATGGAGAAGGTAACACAGCCCCACCTTTTTAATTGTCTGGTGGCGTTGACACTCCAGCACTAAACAAAGAAAATTGATGCCCCATTTGCTGACCGGTACAGTGGTGCAGCCAGCAAGTTACTAACTCAGGTATCTTGCGCAGAGATGTTGGTGAGCACATTGTTAACTACTTCCCAATTGCCATAAGATTATAGACATCAGTGGTAGGGTCTTTAAACAGTAGAAACACAGAGGCAATGTCTGTGATTGGTGAGAATGCTGATCTCAGACATTTAACCCCTCAGATGTTATGCCCAATTGTGACCACAGCATCTCAGCAGCTTTCCCCAGGAGCACTGCACTTCTGAGCCCAAACAGCTCTCGCGTGTAGAGATCAGACCGACCAGCAGAGAAAGACCGCAGTCTAAGTGTGAAGTAAGTCCATGACTAGGGAAATGGAGCCACAGCCGAATATGTTTATAGTTGCCAAGGGCAACCTACAGCATGTGTCAGAGTAGAGGGAGGCTCACTTACCTAGGCATGTGTCAGAATAGAGGGAGGCTTACTTACCTAGGTTGTGTCACCCAAGATTGTTGCAGACGAGGTGACTGCAGCAAGGTGGATGTGATCGGCTGCAGCAATAACAAGCAACAGCAAATGTGAAAGGAAAGAGATTATTCCTCCCAACCATAGTGCTAAGTTAGTGCTTGGTCCCTAAGGAAAGAAGTAGTATAGTTAGTGCAGCTGGCCACAGAGGAGTGAAAGTCATGGTCGGAGCATTAACAACTGGGAACACAATGCCCTGTGCAAGTGTGGCAGCCTGCCACTAGAGTTTAGACCCCAATCAAAGACACTTGGGGCCTAATGGCTGAACATTACCCCTGGATCTAGGAGGTATGACTTGGGACTAAGGAATTTCTAGATACTGTATATATTTTAAGAATTATGCCTCTATATGAAAACTAATATGTTTATTGTGCATCTGGACTAAAGATTTTTAAATCACTAAGTGTACATATGTGCCCTCACTTGGTGACTGCAACCAATTAGCATACTGTACCCTTTAGAGACTGTAAGCACTAAGAGTGCTGTGCCCTCATGTTGATTGATCACAGCTGCCAAGGGTATGAGCTATATATGTACATACTGTGTTATGCAGTATTTGAAGCACTGTGCCCTCCTGTGCAGTAACATTTGTGTTTGTAGCAAAAATTCACTTGGCTTTATCTGATTTACTTTTGTACCATAGTGTGCTACTCACACTTTACACAGTCACACTACACTAAATGTAATGGATAAAGAAATGTTTTACTTTGTTTCTTTAACATGAAAAACTATTAGAAAAGAAGGGTTAAACAGCTCTATATGCATTTGTGTCTTTTTGTTCCCATAAATTCAGTCAAGGGCAGAATTTTGGTTTAAAGTAAATGATGAATAAGAATATCAGGGGTTTCTGTGGTTATTTATTTTTAAGGCTGTTCATTAGCCTCCAGTAGTCCCAAGTGAAAAAGTAAATTGGCAATGTAAAGAGCAGAAGAGTTGCAGGAGGTTGAGCTGTCTAAAGGGATCATTAGGATACATCCTTTATACTGCTCACAGTAGGTGTCCTCAAATTAAATTAATTGGGCCTGATGGTGTGACTGTAATTGAGTCATATCAGTTTCAGCTCAGTAATAGTTAGAAATACAAATTGACTACATCTCTGTTATGGTACTTTATTATTTTGCATATACATTTTTTCACTGAAAACCTTACCTGCACTTCATAGATACTTTAAATTCATATACAGATTATAAATTGCGTTCAACATTTTATCTATTTTTCTTTGACTTTACTACTGTATAGGTATTTACTGTCTTCACTTTCACTATTGTTTCTTCAATATAGAACTGACATTGCAACAGAAAAGTCCCAATATTTTAAAATGAGTGTCCAGCTTTTCTAAGATCTTTTTTTACCCAACCAACATGGGCAGACTGGGAAGTTAAAGTGGTCCTGTAAAAAAAAATAAAAATAAACTTAAAGTGGCCTCATGTTGTAGAAGAGCCCAACTTGACAGGAGGTGGGGAACAACACAATAAGGCAGGACCAACACATGTAGAAAGGGGCAACAGAAGTAGGCAGGCCAACAATCTCTAGTGCAGAACAAAATACTGCTCCAACAATACTAAATAAGTGCAGCATAAAATACTGCCTCTGCAAAACAAAATACTGCTCCAACAATACTAAATAAGTTCAGCACAAAATACTGCCTCTGCAAAACAAAATACCACAGTGCAGCATAAAATACTGCCCCAGCAAAACAAAATACCACAGTGCAACACAATAAGCCAATTATAATCCCTTTCAGCAACAATGGATATGTGTGCAGACAGCCTATCGCATATATTATATACCCACCAAGCCACCTCACGACACGTGCCTTCCTTCATGAGCTACACGCTGCCAACCTTGAAAATAGGAAGTGGTAATAATAATGGGTTTTTTAGCAAAGTTTTTAGATTTTATATGACTAGTATTTGCAGAAACTATAGCTGTATAGTTGATCATTTGAAAACCAGCAGTTCTGGTTAGAGGGATACTGAGAAAATTCTTGTAGCAGAGGGAAATTAGAGTTGTGTCTTTAATACAAACATTATTGTAAAAAATATTCCTAAGACACTAGATATTATTCAGGTGAATAGTCTCACAGGGAACTCATCAACATAAACACAAACCTCAGTGTTTAGAACTTGCTTTATATTCAATATGCATGTGTAATGCAGCGAAGTAAAAACAGCAATTTTATTGTGATTTTCCATAAGTTCCCTAATGAATGACCTTTCTTCCCACATGAACTCTTGTTTACAGACTGCTGTTAACAGTATGGGAGGCAATAGCGGCCAAAAATTAAATGAAATTGAAGAAAGCAAAATTGAAGTGCAAATACCTTTTTGACATTTTATTTGCCACCCATATGTGCAAATGTTATGCCAAAATTTAAAATAAAATAAAACATTTTAATTTGCAATCAAATTTTTAACTCCAAGCAAGAGTAATATAGGACAAAATTTTAAAATAAAATTACCGAAAGCCTTTTGTCATTTAAGTTTTGTCATTTAAGTTTTATCAACCATACTGGTGTTTTATGGTCACATTAAAA
Source organism: Bufo gargarizans (assembly GCF_014858855.1). Taxonomy (NCBI): domain Eukaryota; kingdom Metazoa; phylum Chordata; class Amphibia; order Anura; family Bufonidae; genus Bufo; species Bufo gargarizans. Next base: position 450,142,631 of record NC_058080.1, read on the forward strand.
ATAAACAAATAATTGAAAATGGATAAATGAAAGGCAAAACAGCATTTTAAAATTCATCTTTCATCCCTAAACTTATTTTTTATCCCAAAATTAAAATGACCAGTGTCACATGCTGTTGATTTAATTTTCATTTCAATTTCACATCTTTCATTTTCTTTTTCAAGTTGTCCAATATTCACATAGATTTTAATTAGTACTAGTGGGCAGGGCTCAATATGTAAATAGATGTTAATCAGCCACTGACTGAATTCGAGAGCGAGTCAGTGATTTCAATAGAGGGTGCTCTGAACATAAAGTGCCATCTCTTAGAATTACAGACGAGTTTCTCTATTTCTTGTCTTTTCTTGACCCAAGCAATTCTGTTTTTCTTTTTGGTGTTTCTTTAATTAGTGGCTTTTTTGCAGCAATTCGACCACGAAGGCCTGATTCTCGTAGCCTCCTCACAACAAACAGTTGATGTTGAAATGTGTCTGGTACTTCATTTCTGTAAATAATTTCTGTTGGCTCTTATTTGAAGTGCTGTTAATATGCTGTTTCTGAGGCTGGTAACTCTAGAACTTATCTTCTGCAGCTGAGGAAATTTTTGGTCTCTTCCTGGTGCATTCCTCATGAGAGATATTTTCAACATAGGTTGTCATGACTATACTTGAGGATAATTAAAAAAGTTCTGGAAATTTTCTAAATTGATTAACAATCATGTCTTAAAGTAACGATGGACTATTTTTTCTCTTAGATAATTGGTTATTTTCAAATTTGGATCAGAATAGTAGTAGAATAGGGCTAAACACTGTGTGAAACTGTGCACTAATCCTACCCCTGAACAACAAACTGGTGGTCTCTAACAAGAAATTCCACAAACTGCTCAGCCTAACAACATGCCGCACACAGGATCTCTCTATTACTATGTATTGTAGACCAGAAACCCTGCTCTACAATAAATGGTAATTATGTGCTTCTCTGTCTGATAGGTCTCCATAGAAATGAATGGAGTGGTCACGCGCATGTGTAACCGGCCACTCCAGTCAATTTGGGGGAGCATCATGGGGCCTGCAGGAATACGGGGCCCTTGGTCTCATGACCCCTACAAATCTGATAGTTATCCCCTATCCTGTGGACAGAGAATAATTTGTACCTACCAGAAAACCCTTTAAGCAAGCCTGTGGTTAGTTCTCCTAAATCTTTGGAACAACCTCCCTGCCAAGTCCCTTCAAAAACTGTATGCAAATGTGCCTAGAAGAACTGATGGTAGTAGAACCAAATGTACCGTAGATTATATTGAGATTTCTCTTATTCACTTATTTTTTTTAAACATTCTTACTATGCAGCATGTTTGCTCTTTGTTGACAAATATAAACTATTAACACGTGTATTTTTTTTTAAACATTCTTACTATGCAGCATTTTTCCTACGTCTGCCTACAACTTTTGCACAGTACTATATATATGTATTAATCATCAGTGAACCACCCATCATGAAAGTGCACTGAAAAAACAAGTCCTGCTGTATCAGTGAAGTTTCTGAAGCAGAAGAGTTCAAGGACCTGTGTTGACATCATCATTACATGATCACATAATGTCCTTGCAGGTCCTGCACCCACTGAGCAGTTCAGTAGGAGGCTAAAGAAGAACTTCAGAAACAAAGAGGAGGTAAGTAATTGGAAAAGTCTTCTAACAGTCTCCTCCAGTCTGCTATCAGTGTGGTTGGGGTAGCTATGCTGCTTTCATTAGGGAGGGTGTTTAAGGGTTGCAATGCATCTGTCAGTGGAGGAAGGGTGATTAGGCATTACAATAATGCTGTCTGTGCGGGTAATAATGCTGCTGTCAGTGGGGGAGGTGTGATTAGGGATAACAATGCTGTTTTCAGTGTGGGAGGGGTGTTTAGGGGTAACAATGCTGCTGTCAGAGGGAAGGGGGTATTAATTAAAGAGGACCTTTCACTCGTATACAAACTAAAAACTAACTCTATCTGTGGGCAGAGCGGCGCCCAGGGGCCCCCCTGCACTTACTAGTATGCCTGGGCGCAGCTCCGTTCGCCCGGTATAGGCTCCAGTGTCTCAGCTCCGTCTGTTGTACTGGACTGATTTTTGTAGGAGGTGTCTCCCTTGCTGCAGCACTGGAAAATCGCAGCGCACAGCTCATGCCCACAGATAGAGTTAGTTTTTAGTTTGTATACGAGTGAAAGGTCCTCTTTAAGTTCTGTTTGTTGATATTTTCTGCTGCACTGTAATATTTGTTTGGAGCTGTTAGGAGGTATTGTGCTGCACTATAATATTTATTTGGAGCTGCTGGGAGGTATTCTGTGTCCAGCTGGTATACCCCAGTTTTCTTGACTATCATATCTAGACATTGCTATATAAATAGGAGACATTGAACTTAATCTATCCTGCAGAGTCAAGGCAAATGCCATCTTAAAGACTAAGGTGCTCACTTATTAATTGACATATGCCACTTTTGTGGTGTATATTGGTTCCACATTTTGTCGCAAGCCATTTTGCGACAAAATCTGTGACTTTTCCATGCTCATGTCACTTTGCCGAGAGGTCTAGAAAAGTATGTGACATCACATAACTTTTCCTCTTCCTCCTGCAGTTTCAAGACAATAAAGACCGGTGTGTAAATCGCCGGTCTTAAATGATCCCCTAATTATCTAAAAATATACACAGTACCACTACAATTAAAAGTGTACATAGTAATCTTGACTACAGGTCACCTTAGTGGGAGGCTTAGTGTGTCAGCAATTACAAACCTTGCTTAGACACAACACAAACCATTACAGCACAGACAGGAGGCTATCAGACCCAATCTACAAGATGATCTGGTACAGTGTGTTAAAACCATCATTGGTGGAAGGGCTGTATTACACCAACAGATTATCTGACCAATTTCTGTCCAATCAGACCAATAGTTGGTGTGTATAACAAAAGATCTGTGTGTGTAAACGGCGATCTGACCAATGATTGGTTAGAAAATCTGTCATATAATCTGTTGGTATAATACAGCCCTAAGCAGTTAAAGCTGAGTTTACACAGGGAGATGCAGCAGTTAATTGTCTGGAGGGAAGCGCTCCTTCCTGACAGTCGGCTGCTCGTTCAGCAAAGGAGACCGCTGCATTTACATGCAGTGATCTCCTTCATTGTATTAGGATGGGGGATTGCTATAGTGATCCCTCATCCCCATACATAATCATGGCTTCCGAGCAGCAGATCGCTGTTTAGACCACACAATCTACTGCCCAGAAGCCATGATTGGTGGTGCCTGCATGGGCAACAGGATCACCCAATAAACTAGTGCTTGGCTTGTTCATCGGATAATCTGCAGCACATAAAGATGGTCTTTCCCGATAATTGGTGCATCTAAATGCACCTTTATTGTCTCATGTTAAATCATTGAACTTTTTGAGAGGACAGTGTGTTGCATACTATATTGATCTATGTTGTGAGACAATTCCAGACTGTATCATAATATACAAAAAAACTATATAAACTGCATAAACTGACAGTTACATACATTAACAATATTGATTGATGTACAATGTGCATCACCTTCAGATACAAGTGTTCTTGAAGAAAGCCCCAGAGTGGGCTATTATTATAGTGCTGGATATACATTTGCAGTATATTTTTAGTGTGTTTATATATTTTGTGACTTTTCTTTTTTCTTTTTTATTATGCAAATCAATTTAGAATTGTTTATTTTTACAATTGCATTAATAGGATCCAAAAAATATAAGTAATAAATTAGGGTTATATTAAAGGGGTTGTCCCAGCAAAAATATTTTCCATTTTTCAAACCAGCACCTTGATCTGAATACGTTTGTAAGAAAGACCTGAAACAGAAGGGACACAAACCCTGAGCAGTGATAGGGAATAGGCACAAATTACACACTCCCTGAGCCATGATAGGTAGAGGGTTGTAGCAGAAAGGACATGCCCCCCTGAGCTATCAGGCTGAAAGAAATCTAGAAGAGTAACTGGAGCAATGAATGGGGAGATCTTTGGATCCATGTGAAGTACAGGGTTGGTTCTAGCTATGCTATACAGTGGGATGCGAAAGTTTGGGCAACCTTGTTAATCGTCATGATTTTCCTGTATAAATCGTTGGTTGTTACGATAAAAAATGTCAGTTAAATATATCATATAGGAGACACACACAGTGATATTTGAGAAGTGAAATGAAGTTTATTGGATTTACAGAAAGTGTGCTATAATTGTTTAAACCAAATTAGGCAGGTGCATAAATTTGGGCACTGTTGTCATTTTATTGATTCCAAAACCTTTAGAACTAATTATTGGAACTCAAATTGGCTTGGTAAGCTCAGTGACCCCTGACCTACATACACAGGTGAATCCAATTATGAGAAAGAGTATTTAAGGGGGTCAATTGTAAGTTTCCCTTCTCTTTTAATTTTCTCTGAAGAGTAGCAACATGGGGGTCTCAAAACAACTCTCAAATGACCTGAAGACAAAGATTGTTCACCATCATGGTTTAGGGGAAGGATACAGAAAGCTGTCTCAGAGATTTCAGCTGTCTGTTTCCACAGTTAGGAACATATTGAGGAAATGGAAGACCACAGGCTCAGTTCAAGTTAAAGCTCGAAGTGGCAGACCAAGAAAAATCTCGGATAGACAGAAGCGACGAATGGTGAGAACAGTCAGAGTCAACCCACAGACCAGCACCAAAGACCTACAACATCATCTTGCTGCAGATGGAGTCACTGTGCATCGTTCAACCATTCAGCGCACTTTACACAAGGAGATGCTGTATGCGAGAGTGATGCAGAGGAAGCCTTTTCTCCTGCCCACAGCACAAAAAGTGCCGCTTGAGGTGGGCTAAAGCACATTTGGACAAGCCAGCTTCATTTTGGAATAAGGTGCTGTGGACTGATGAAACTAAAATTGAGTTATTTGGCCATAACAAGGGGCGTTATGCATGGAGGAAAAAGAACACAGCATTCCAAGAAAAACACCTGCTACCTACAGTAAAATATGGTGGTGGTTCCATCATGCTGTGGGGCTGTAAGGCCAGTGCAGGGACTGGGAATCTTGTCAAAGTTGAGGGACGCATGGATTCCACTCAGTATCAGCAGATTCTGGAGACCAATGTCCAGGAATCAGAGACAAAGCTGAAGCTGCGCCGGGGCTGGACCTTTCAACAAGACAACGACCCTAAACACTGCTCAAAATCCACTAAGGCATTTATGCAGAGGAACAAGTACAACGTTCTGGAATGGCCATCTCAGTCCCCAGACCTGAATATAATTGAAAATCTGTGGTGTGACTTAAAGAGAGCTGTCCATGTTCAGAAGCCATCAAACCTGAATGAACTAAAGATGTTTTGTATAGAGGAATGGTCCAAAATACCTTCAACCAGAATCCAGACTCTCATTGGAACCTTCAGGAAGCGTTTAGAGGCTGTAATTTCTGCAAACGGAGGATCTACTAAATATTGATTTCATTTCTTTTTTGTGGTGCCCAAATTTATGCACCTGCCTAATTTTGTTTAAACAATTATAGCACACTTTCTGTAAATCCAATAAACTTAATTTCACTTCTCAAATAACACTGTGTGTGTCTCCTATATGATATATTTAACTGACATTTTTTATCATAACAACCAACGATTTATACAGGAAAATCATGACGAATAACAAGGTTGCCCAAACTTTCGCATCCCACTGTACCTCATTCACATGTCAGTATTTTGGTCATTGATTTCCATCAGTGATTGTGAGCCAAAACCAGAAATGGAGCCTCCACAGATATAATGTATGAGGGAAAGATCTGCACCTGTTCTGTGTTTAGAGCTGTGCCAGGTTTTGGTTCAAAATCACTGATGGAAATAACTGTTCAAAACACTGATGTGTGAATAAGGGCTCATGCACATGGTTTTTGCCTGGCCGTGCCCGTATTGTGGCCCGCAAACAGCGGGTCTACAATACACAGGCACTGCATGTGTGCACCCTGCATCACAGATGTGGACCCGTTCACTTGAATGGGTCCGCAAACCAGAAGGTTGGTGTGGAATGGAGGCATGAAACCCCACGGAAACACTACAGAGTACTTCCATGGGGTTTCTCTCCACGCCTCCGCACCGCAAAAAAAGTAGTGCATGACGTTATTGCACCCGCTACTTACCAAAAAATGCACTTCGTGACGAAGTAATTCATCACTAAGCAAATTTTTCGTAAAATTTTGTGAAGCAGACAAATCGCATTTTCCAAAACTTCGCTCATCTCTAATAGCAACCATTCAGATTCCACCTTTCATTTTCCAATCTGACTGGTGACTATGGGCAATTAAGCCAGTTCTACTTTACATCAGTTTGATAAATCTCCCCCATTGTCTTGTACTATATGATATCTAGCATTTCAAGTACAGTGTAGTCTTGAGCATCAGTATTTGCAATAGTCTACATCAATAGTATTTTAGGAGCATAGAACATTTTCTCCTCACAGGAACCCACTGCCATTATGATCCCCCTCCCCACAAAATCTATCTATCTATCTATCTATCTATCTATCTATCTATCTATCTATCTTATTTACGTCAATTGATCAGACACTAGGATTTCATATTCTGATTCTACTCTATTATTTTTCAGTACATAAAATAATCTTCGTTCGAACAGCTTGTATAACTTCATCTCTGTGTTCCTACGCAAACATTTTATCTGTAAAGTAGAAGATATCTATTTCTCATAAGCCATAGCCAACATATTGCAAACAATGTCTGTAGGCACTATCAGTGACCATTTTGTGTACTACCTGTCCTCAGAGAAGAATGATGACACCATGTTAATCGCATAAATGTTACAGATTTTCCATTTGGAATTTTAAGGCTACTCACACTCAATGGGAAAAAATAGATCCGCCACAGAAAACAATGTAAGTCAATGGTGCCAGATCAGTATTTTTAGGGGCCTAAAAAAACTGGTCCATCACCCATTGACTTTTAATGCATTTAGTGACGGATCAATTTAATGGAACGGATGCATCCTGATCAGAAAAATCAAACGGATCCTCTGCCAGCTCTCAATACCGAAATTAACAACACAACTGTGAAAGTGTCCTAAATCAGGTTAGAAAAGTATGCGATGAGTTTCAGTGCGATGTGCTACAAATGCCAAATAATGCAGATTTAGCTTGATATATTACTCGTTGCATTGTATTGGGCTGCCTTCTCAGGAGATCAGGCCCCCATATAAAGTTGTAAAAAATAGAGAAAAAAAAGAAATACAGACTGTGACGACCACCCGCCAATCCCGTCGTACTATGCCACAGTTGCCATACAGGTCTCCACTAGAGACTCCTGGAGGCGAATCCACTGTGAGCACAGAAGACGTTTAAGATTGGTTGGTGGGCCCAGACAGGATGCAATCACGATTGTATGTACAATCGGTAAAAATAAAATTACTGATTTCACGCTGGAAATCAAATTAATTTGCTGCCACCACTCTTCGTATTGAATCGGGGCGAAGAGACCCCGGCTAGCTAATCCTAAAGGGAAGAAACAGTTATTTGCAACCTAGCTAGTACATTAACAATTTATAAAAATAACACAATTTGGTAGTATGTCTTCTGAGGACAGAGTTCTTAGCATAGATCAGGTCATCAAGTAACAAGGGCAAAACTGGAACGATGAAATCGTTAGTTTTTATTCTAAAACTACACACAAAAATATATATATTAAAGCTGACAGATAAATATACCTGCCAGGTGAACAGATTGGTTTGGATAGAAATAGGTAAGAGGTGGAAGGGAATAGAATGTCTGTAAGTTCAGAATTACCGTGGTAGAGTCCAGTAATAGGCAAAGTCTTTGAAATAATAATCCAAGATGGTGAGGTGCCCGTGTCCCTGCGGGCGGTCGAGATGTTAGACGACGTCAGATGGTAGGTGAAGGACGCAGGACCTCAGTGTGTCACTGTTTTTACCTACTCTGAAGTGGGGAGTGGTTATGACACGTTCAGGTCCAGCCTTGTGTAATTGGAACAGGGGCAGTCCTTTACCCCATAGGGAGAAAACCTGGCAGCATCTTTGCTTTGCCCATTTCTCCATATCCCGTACGTCCAATCAAGAAATATAGTTGATATTGATAATCAGTACAATTTTACGCATCATCTGATAACAAATACGACTAAAAGATAACACAGGGTGCCTGAGAACCTTTATATCTCAGAGCGGGAATCTCTGATTTGTCCGCGGGTTTCCTAGAAGGTGGGTTAGGAGAACCAAAACCATCTCTGAAAAGATGGTTCCTTTCACATTTCCATAACCCATGAAATATTAGGAAAATATGGGAAAAAATATGAAGCTTTTGGATTGAAGAGGACTTTCAGGTCATCTTCCTTCCTGTACCAACCAGCTGTGTGATAAGGATCTGTCCTTTTCTTCTGAAGCTCGCTGCCCAGGCTAAAGGTGTGAGACCCCTGCTGGTATTGGAGACACTATGGCTGCAGAAAGGAAGTTTTTTATGAGGTTCTGTCAAGAGAATACCAGATTGATGGGTACTCAACCTGGCATGGGGCAGGAAGACTCTTTGGCAAGAAGGTGCTAATTGTACCTCTGATCTGTGAGTTACTCCTTTAGTGAAAGAGAAGATTCTTAGTGAAGGCTCTTTTGTCTTTGTGATTGAGAAATATGGCGCATTTGTGATTTCCTAGTATCGCTGTGGATCGCAAAGCGTCACACCTCCCCCTTTGGAAGATTGGGGAAGGAGTGGTCAGCAAGACTGGGACTGAAGCAATCCCAACTCCCTATTTGAGCTCGTTACAGCGGGAAAGTCCGTCAGCATTCTGATGGCGACTTCCCGGTTTGTGCTGAATCGTGAAATCGTACTGTTGGAGCGCTAAGCTCCAGCGGAGAAGTTTTCCGTTGGTACCAGAAGTACGTTTCAGCCAGCTGAGAGGGTTGTGATCTGTGATGACCATGAAGGATCGTCCGTATAGGTACGATTGTAGTTTCTGTAGGGCCCATACGATCGCTAGGCACTCTTTCTCAGTGGTGCAGTATGCGGTTTCCCGCGGAAGTAGTTTCCGGCTTAGGTAGAGGACAGGGTGCTCATTCCCGGTTGCGTCCACCTGACTAAGGACGGCTCCCAGACCGTGGTCTGAGGCGTCAGTTTGTACTAGGAACTGACGGGAGAAGTCGGGAGCTTGAAGGACAGGAGCGCTAGCTAGCGCTTCCTTCAGGGCCCGAAATGCCTGTTCTAGTTCCGAGTTCCATGTGACCGTGTTGGGTTGTTTTTTGCCCGTTGCATCGGTTAGCGGTTTAGCCAGAGTACTATAGGATGGAACAAACTTCCTATAGTACCCTGCCGTTCCCAGAAATGCCTGTATTTGTTTTTTGGTGTTAGGCCGTGGCCATGCTACAATGGCATCGACCTTACCTATCTGAGGTTTCAGGGTCTGGCTGCCTACTCTGTGTCCTAAGTACTGAACCTCTGTCATGGCAATCTGACATTTGTTGGGCTTAACGGTCAGATTGGCAGCGGACAGTCTTCCCAATACCTGTGACAGATGGTGAAGGTGATCTTCCCAGGTTGGACTATATATGGCTATATCGTCCAGATATGCTAGGGCATACCCTTGCATTCCTTCCAACAGTTCATTCATTGCCCGCTGAAAGGTGGCGGGCGCATTCTTCATCCCAAAGGGCATACGAGTAAACTCATAGAGGCCAAAAGGGGTGATGAATGCGGATTTCGCTCTCGCCTCTGACGCAAGCGGAATCTGCCAGTATCCACGGCTCAAGTCCATGATTGTTAGATAGCTGGCGGACGCCAGCTGATCCAGCAATTCATCAATTCGAGGCATGGGATACGCATCGGTTATGGTGATGTCATTCAGTTTCCGATAGTCGACACAGAACCGGGTTGTCTTGTCCTTTTTGGGGACTAAAACAACCGGGGCGGCCCATGGACTAGAGGATTTCTGGACAGTGGCGTCGCCAGGGGGGGGCCAGAGGGGGCCACGGCCCCCCCTACATCATGCTCGGCCCCCCCATGTGCCCCCCCAACTAAAATGCGCCGCCCCCCCCAAAGTGAGCCGCCGCCGCCGGGCACAGGGAGATGAGCGCTTCCATTGCACTCATCTCCTTACTACTGCCTGTGCCAGCGGCGGTGCAGGGGAGGGAGAGGCGTGTCCCTTCCCCTTGCTCTGATAGGCTGCCGGCACTAGGCCGGCAGCCTATCAGAGGCCGGCGCAGGTGGCGCGATGACGTCATCGCGCTGCCTGAGCCATACAGCGTGGGACACAGGCCTGTAGAGGCCTGCATCGCATCGCTGACACTGAGGTAAGTATGTGTTCTTTTATTTTTTTTATTTTTTTTTATTTACAATAGTGATACTGAATACTGAATACTGAAGGGGGGGGGACCTTAATAATGGCACATGATGGGGGGGGACCTTAATAATGGCACATGATGGGGGGGGACCTTAATAATGGCACATGATGAGGGGGGACCTTAATAATGGCACATGATGGGGGGGACCTTAATAATGGCACATGATGGGGGGGGACCTTAATAATGGCACATGATGGGGGGGACCTTAATAATGGCACATGATGGGGGGGGACCTTAATAATGGCACATGATGGGGGGGACCTTAATAATGGCACATGATGGGGGGGGACCTTAATAATGGCACATGATGGGGGGGACCTTAATAATGGCACATGATGGGGGGGGACCTTAATAATGGCACATGATGGGGGGGACTTAATAATGGCACATGATGGGGGGGACTTAATAATGGCACATGACAGGGGGGACTTAATAATGGCACATGACGGGGGGGGGGACTTAATAATGGCACATGACGGAGGGGACTTAATAATGGCACATGACGGGGGGGGACTTAATAATGGCACATGACGGGGGGGACTTAATAATGGCACATGATGGGGGGGACTTAATAATGGCACATGACGGGGGGGACTTAATAATGGCACATGATGGGGGGGACTTAATAATGGCACATGATGGGGGGGGACTTAATAATGGCACATGACGGGGGGGGGACTTAATAATGGCACATGACGGGGGGGGGGACTTAATAATGGCACATGACGGGGGGGGACTTAATAATGGCACATGACGGGGGGGACTTAATAATGGCACATGATGGGGGGGACTTAATAATGGCACATGATGGGGGGGACTTAAAGGGACTCTGTCACCACTTTCTAACCCCCACTTTTAAAACTATAGTTCTGTCCATGGAGCCCCTGTGATTTCAATGGTGTTGTTATATACGAAATCCGCAGGCTCGTTTTGATAAAAAAAACTTTTATCTAACCTGTCACTCATGAGGATAAGGTGCCCAGGGCGTTTCTCCCGGTCTGAACATGCCGCCGCCGCCGTTGGTGCCCAGCTCCTCCTCTGATCCTTTCAGCGCCGCCTGCATGTGAAGAAATACGCCTCCGGCTCTCCCTCAGTCCCCCCTCCTTTTCTAAAATTTCGCGCGTGCGCACAGGCCTGTGCCTGATGCGCCCGTGCGGACTTTTCGATTCAGCCTCATTGAGCGAAGGAGGGGGGACTGAGGGAGAGCCGGAGGCGTATTTCTTCACATTCAGGGGTCGCTAATTCAAGGCAGAGGAGGAGCTGGGCACCAACGGCGGCGGCGGCGGGCGGCATGTTCAGACCAGGAGAAACGCCCTGGGCACCTTATCCTCATGACTGACAGGTTAGATAAAAGGTTTTTTTTATCAAAACGAGCCTGCGGATTTCGCATATAACAACACCATTGAAATCACAGGGGCTCCATGGACAGAACTATAGTTTTAAAAGTGGGGGTTAGAAAGTGGTGACAGAGTCCCTTTAATAATGGCATATGATTACTGGCACGTAATGGGGGGCTTATTACTGGCACGTAATGGGGGGCTTATTACTGGCACATGATGGGGGGGCTTATTACTGGCACATGATGGGGGGGCTTATTACTGGCACGTAATGGGGGACTTATTACTGGCACGTAATGGGGGGCTTATTACTGGCACATTATTGGTGGGCACTATAGGGGCATCTACTGAGGCAACACAAAGAAGGGGTGTTTTATATGGGGGGCTCTGTACAGTAGCATTTTATACTGGGACACATTATGGTGGGTACTATGGGGAAGGGGGGAGAGGAGTACTATGGAGTCATCTACGGGGGCACTAAGAAGGGGTAATTTATACTTGCAAAATTATGGGGGACACTGAGGGCATCTACTGGGGCATTTTATACTGGTACATTATGGGGGGCACTAGGAGGAAGGGGGAGAGGAGCACTATGGGGGCATTTACTGGGGGCACTATATAGGGGTATTTTATACTGGCACATTTTGGGGGACATTAGCTCAACTGGGGGCATAAGGGGGTATTTTTTGCATTGTCACATTATAAGGAGAATTATTTCTACTGGGAGGCATTATGGTGGGCTTTATTACTCCACCATGGTATGACCCCCTAGTAGCAGCACCGGCCTCTCCCTGCTCTGCTATTCCTCTGCCCCTTCTCCAAATCCTTATTATGAAATCTTTCTCATTAGGATAAAACACAACATCAGCTCCGCCGAGCCCCCGGCCAAAGTGTGGAAGTGGCGACTGAGACCCCCAAGGGCCAAGCCAAGTAACTGTAAGTGTTCATGTGAAATATGTTTATGTTATAGACATATAGCCTACACTGTGCCCCACAATATACAGTATACCTCTACACTGTGCCACACAATATTCAGTATACCTCTACACTGTGCCCCACAATATACAGTATACCTCTACACTGTGCCACACAATATTCAGTATACCTCTACACTGTGCCACACAATATACAGTATACCTCTACACTGTGCCACACAATATACAGTATACCGCTACACTGTGCCACACAATATACAGTATACCTCTACACTGTGCCACACAATGTACAGTATACCTCTACACTGTGCCACACAATATACAGTATACCTCTACACTGTGCCACACAATATACAGTATACCTCTGCACCGTGCCACACAATATACAGTATACCTCTACACTGTGCCACACAGTATACCTCTACACTGTGCCACACAGTATACCTCTACACTGTGCCACACTAGTATACCTCTACACTGTGCCACACAGTATACCTCTACACTGTGCCACACAGTATACCTCTACACTGTGCCACACAGTATACCTCTACACTGTGCCACACAGTATACCTCTACACTGTGCCACACAGTATACCTCTACACTGTGCCACACAGTATACCTCTACACTGTGCCACACAGTATACCTCTACACTGTGCCACACAGTATACCTCTACACTGTGCCACACAGTATACCTCTACACTGTGCCACACAGTATACCTCTACACTGTGCCACACAGTATACCTCTACACTGTGCCCCACAGTATACCTCTACACTGTGCCACACAGTATACCGTATACCTCTACACTGTGCCCCACGATATACAGTATACCTCTACACTGTGCCACACAGTATACCTCTACACTGTGCCACACAGTATACCTCTACACTGTGCCACACAGTATACCGTATACCTCTACACTGTGCCACACAATATACAGTATACCGCTACACTGTGCCACACAATATACAGTATACCGCTACACTGTGCCACACAATATACAGTATAGCTCTACACTGTGCCACACAGTATACAGTATACCTCTACACTGTGCCCCACGATATACAGTATACCGCTACACTGTGCCCCACGATATACAGTATACCGCTACACTGTGCCACACAGTATACAGTATACCGCTACACTGTGGAGTCTGTTCTATAAGCACCCTTGTTCTGTGGCGGCGGACAGAAAATAATCTGGAAGTGCCCCTCCCGAGACCAGGCTCTGGATCCGCCACTGGTCTGGACCGCTCACAGGAGTGTACATTTCTTCTAAACTGTAATCCGTATCCTCTGACCTGCAGAAATCAGCGCTTGCTCGATAACAACTAACAGGCAGTACCTGAAGGCTGTAGCCTGGCCCTGTTACCGAAGCTAGCCGAGTGGTGTAAGGTTTAGGTACTAGTAGAGATGAGCGGCTGCTGAATCCTGATTTGAAGTTACTGCAGGATATGGATTACGGTTTAGAAATGTCAAATGTACACTCCTGTGAGAGGCGGGGAGGGGGATCTGTGGATGACACTGTCATGGGGTGGATCTGTGGATGACACATATAGCATAAGATGCTATACACTGTATGTGTCATCCACAGATCCCCCCCATAGCAGTGTCATCCACAGATCCCCCTCTCTATAAAAGTGTCATCCACAGACAGCTGGACTTTTCTTCCCTGTTGCGGTTTTAGGTATTGGGTAAAGTATCGCAGCATTTCGAAGCGTACTTGTGTAAATGTATCGTTGTTATAGCTGCCCCCCCTACTTTTGTCCTGGCCCCCAGTGTGCCCCCCCAAATTTTGAAAGCTACAGACGCCACTGTTTCTGGATGACCATTAACTGTAGCATCTCATCAATCTCTCGTTTGATCTCAGCCTGCACTTCGGGTGAGGTGCGATAGGGGCCCTGCCGTAAGGGCTTGTGGGTCCCTGTGTCAACTCTGTGAGCGGCTAGGTTGGTTTGGCCAGGGATGCCTGAGAATGTGGCGCTGTGCGCACTCAGGAGAGTGGTGAGCTGAAGCTTCTGTGGGTACGAGAGGTGGGGGTTGATGTTCCAATCATCTGCCACGTCTCGTAGCTCGGCTAGCAAGTCTATCAGTGGATCTGGTTCTTCGGGTTCTAGCTGGCTACACACTGCTAATACATACTGCTCTCTTTCCTCGTGTGCTTTTAACATGTTGACGTTGAACAGTTTCTGTCGCTTACCCCCGAGACTCACTAGGTAAGTGACTGGGTTCACCTGTTTCAGAATGGTGTATGGCCCGTCCCAGGCAGCCTGCAATTTGTTCTGCCTGACAGGGAGTAGGGCGTATACCTTCTGACCTGCTTGGTATGACCGCTCTCTGGCATGCTGATCATACCAAGCCTTCTGTTTGGCCTGTGCCTTTGCAAGGTTTTCCGTCACTATGGTCATGAGGGACTCCATTTTGTCCCGAAATTTTAGGACATATTCAACCACGGAGACTTCTGAGGGGTCACCTTTTCCCTCCCAGGTCTCCCGAATCAGTTTTAAGGGCCCTCGGACATCTCGTCCATATAGGAGTTCAAAGGGTGAGAACCCAGTGGACTCCTGTGGCACTTCTATGTAAGCGAACAGCAAATGAGGCAGGTGCCGCTCCCAGTCCTTCCCCTGCGATTCCACGAACGTGGCCAGCATTTGCTTTAACGTTCCGTTGAAATGTTCGCAAAGGCCGTTGGTTTGCGGGTGATACGCACTGGAAGTGGTGTGCTTGATTTGCATCCTCTCACAGAGGGCTTCCATTAGCTCCGACATGAAGCAAGAGCCCTGATCAGAGATCATCTCGGCGGGGAAACCGACACGCGATAAAATCCCGATCAAGGCGTCTGCCACCGTGGCCGACCTAAGGGAAGACAGTGCTACCGCCTCTGGATAACGGGTGGCATAGTCCACGACCGTTAAGATGTAGCGCTTGCCAGAACTGCTAGGAATGGGAAGGGGACCAATTATATCCACTGCCACTCGCCGGAAGGGCTCTGTGATCACGGGCAGTGGCTGCAAAGGAGCTTTGCGGGGTCCTCCAGCCTTCTTAACCCTCTGGCAAGTGGTACACGATCGGCAGTACTTAGTTATGTCCGTTCCCATCGTGGGCCAGTAAAAATGGTTCTGAACACGTTTGTGGGTCTTTCTGATACCCAAATGTCCTGCAAGTGGAATGTCGTGGGCTGCTTTGAGAACCTGTGCCCGAAATTCCCTAGGGACTACCAGCTGTCTCGTGTTCTCACCTGCGCCACCTTTTGTAGGCTGTACAGCTTCACAGTACAGTCGGTTGTTCTCCCAATAGATTTTATATGGAGTGCCCTCACCTGGAGGCTGGCCAGCTCGGGCCCTAAGTGCCTCCAGACTAGGGTCACCCTTTAAGGCCTGCATGAATGCAGCGCCACCAGTCTCCTCCAGCTGACCAGTGACGTATGAAGTCAGCTGTGGAGAGTTACCTTCAATGCTGGGGTCAGAGGTGGGTGGAGAGACGGCTGTTTCTGTCCCCGCAGCCCCCTCTGAGCCCAGGTTACTGGCGACACTGGAAGCGTCTACCAGCGCAGTTACCCAATCATCATCATCATCACATGAAAAGGTCTTTCTCGCATTGTCATCCGCCTGAGGGTCAGAATCGCCCGAGGGGGTCTCTTCGGTCGGTTCTGAGTTCAGGCGGCTGGCCATGGAACGTGTAATGGCCAGAACAGGTACAGCATCATGTATATCACCATTGCTAACACTAACACACGCATTTGGATCAACAATGACAGGTGCAGAAGTAGGCAAATGACATTCGGTTGCTTGTACATTTAAATCTGATACCTCCCTAGGTGCGTTGGGGACAGTAGGAATAGCAGGCAAAGTGTCCCCGTCTCCCTGTTTCCCCAAAGGGCTGTACAGTACCTGGTTTAGGTCAGGGAGTCCTGCTTGGGCCTCCTGCGCGCTTGCAGGGTATTCGTAATGGGAAACAAGGGTGCCCAAATCAGTGCCAAGCACTGTGGCAACGGGAATATCATCCAGGACCCCAACAACCCGCTTTTGTCGTCCCATTCCCCAATCAATGCTGACTTGGGCTTGGGCCACATGAGTGCGAGTGCCCCAACTCCGGTCAGAGCGAGGTACTTTCCTGGAAGGATATCCTTCTCCGTAACAAGATGTGAACGGACCAAGGTGACATCTGCACCGGTATCACAGAATCCAATGACAGTCTGGCCGTTCACAGTGACAGGCTGGTGATTCTGGGATCCGCGGTGCACCTCGGGTCCTCCGACCAGCAATACAGCAGATGAGGTAGGTGTGGAAACGTTGGCCCCCTTAGGGCTTGGCGTCGTCGCGGTGCTAGGAGGTTTGGCCGGCTTCCCTGCGTAACAGGTTTGCTTGGTGTGACCGGGCCTGCGACACAGCTCACACCAGGGCCTGGTTGTCTCACGGTTCCCAGGGCCAGCGGGCCTGCCTTCTCTCCAGTTCTGGGACATGGCTCTGTCCTGGTTGGGTACTGGAGTTTTGCGGCTGTCAGGTACCAGGGGTTTGCGGATGTCTGATACCACCGGCCTGCGGGTGTCCGTCATCACAGGTTTGCGAATGTCCGGTACCCGGGTTGCGACAAACATGTCTGCCAGCTCAGCAGCTTCTTTCACAGACTGGGGCTTGCGCTCCAGCACAAACTGTCTCACATCTGTAGGGCATATTGCAAGGAGTTGGTCATGGATCATCAAATCCTCAAGGTTAGCATAAGTCTTTTCTTTAAGAATTCTAGTCCATTGGCAGAATGTGGTGCCTAAGCGGCTAGCCACATCCGAGTAAGAGTCTGTGGATCCTTTCTGGATGGCACGGAACTTTATCCGGTAAACCTCAGGGGTTAACTGGAACTTAGCAATTATGGCCTCCTTGATAGTCTGATAATCGCAATCTTGGTCTGTGTGTAGTTCCGCAAAAGCATCCAGCGCTTTACCAGTCAGCTGAGGCGTCAGGTGTAGAGCCCACTGATCCTCAGGGATGCAGAACTGGCGGCACGCTCTCTCAAACGAGCGTAAATATAAATCAATGTCCCCGTTTTTCTCCATAACTGGAAACCTTGCTTTGGGGACCACGGGTAGAGGAATGCCTCCTGCAGCAGGAGTCTTAGGAGAGGAAGACCGCTCGGCCTGTCTCACTTGGGCCAGTTCTAGTGCACGCTGGTGCTGCAGCGCTTCTCTCTGAAGCTGGAACTGCCGCTCCTCTTTTTGCTGCTGTTGCTTTATCTCCAGGTAAAAACGTAAATCCGCGCCAGTCAGGCCTGGTAACAACTGCTGGCTCATAGGGCCCAAGGCAGTGAAGTTCAGTCCAGAGCTGCTTGTTCCTTGCTGAGGGTTAGCAGGAGCTGTGGACATGCGGTTATCCAGGGTACCTGCATCACCCGGAGCTGAAGTAGCAACATCAGCACTCCCATAGCTGGCGGTGCTGGGTGACGTTGAACGAAGGGGCAGCGAAGCCTCCCGCACGGGATTGGAATCCTCCATCGCTTGGCCGTCTCTCTCCGTCAAAGCTTTGATCAGCTGTGATCGATTTTTGTTCAGAATGGCAATGCCTTGTGACTCACACACGGCTTGTAAGTCGGCGACAGACCAACTTAGGTAATTTGGAACTGAATCAGACATTCAGAAAAGAAGAGAAAAAGAATAGGATATAGCAAAGAAAAGGTGGGGAAAATGTAAACCAATCTATTCCTATCAATGTGTACCGTTTTGCACCCGGAACACAAGTTCCGCAGGACAGGATACTAAGTAACCGCTGTCCTATTGTTATGATTGCGCAAAAAGCTGCACTTGTCAGTTCTTTGTGCTCTGATCTCCCAAAAGCTGACTTCTGCCTGGTTATGGGTTCTGCTATCCCACTAGCTGCCAACAATGTGACGACCACCCGCCAATCCCGTCGTACTATGCCACAGTTGCCATACAGGTCTCCACTAGAGACTCCTGGAGGCGAATCCACTGTGAGCACAGAAGACGTTTAAGATTGGTTGGTGGGCCCAGACAGGATGCAATCACGATTGTATGTACAATCGGTAAAAATAAAATTACTGATTTCACGCTGGAAATCAAATTAATTTGCTGCCACCACTCTTCGTATTGAATCGGGGCGAAGAGACCCTGGCTAGCTAATCCTAAAGGGAAGAAACTGTTATTTGCAACCTAGCTAGTACATTAACAATTTATAAAAATAACACAATTTGGTAGTATGTCTTCTGAGGACAGAGTTCTTAGCATAGATCAGGTCATCAAGTAACAAGGGCAAAACTGGAACGATGAAATCGTTAGTTTTTATTCTAAAACTACACACAAAAATATATATATATTTTAAAGCTGACAGATAAATATACCTGCCAGGTGAACAGATTGGTTTGGATAGAAATAGGTAAGAGGTGGAAGGGAATAGAATGTCTGTAAGTTCAGAATTACCGTGGTAGAGTCCAGTAATAGGCAAAGTCTTTGAAATAATAATCCAAGATGGTGAGGTGCCCGTGTCCCTGCGGGCGGTCGAGATGTTAGACGACGTCAGATGGTAGGTGAAGGACGCAGGACCTCAGTGTGTCACTGTTTTTACCTACTCTGAAGTGGGGAGTGGTTATGACACGTTCAGGTCCAGCCTTGTGTAATTGGAACAGGGGCAGTCCTTTGCCCCATAGGGAGAAAACCTGGCAGCATCTTTGCTTTGCCCATTTCTCCATATCCCGTACGTCCAATCAAGAAATATAGTTGATATTGATAATCAGTACAATTTTACGCATCATCTGATAACAAATACGACTAAAAGATAACACAGGGTGCCTGAGAACCTTTATATCTCAGAGCGGGAATCTCTGATTTGTCCGCGGGTTTCCTAGAAGGTGGGTTAGGAGAACCAAAACCATCTCTGAAAAGATGGTTCCTTTCACATTTCCATAACCCATGAAATATTAGGAAAATATGGGAAAAAATATGAAGCTTATGGATTGAAGAGGACTTTCAGGTCATCTTCCTTCCTGTACCAACCAGCTGTGTGATAAGGATCTGTCCTTTTCTTCTGAAGCTCGCTGCCCAGGCTAAAGGTGTGAGACCCCTGCTGGTATTGGAGACACTATGGCTGCAGAAAGGAAGTTTTTTATGAGGTTCTGTCAAGAGAATACCAGATTGATGGGTACTCAACCTGGCATGGGGCAGGAAGACTCTTTGGCAAGAAGGTGCTAATTGTACCTCTGATCTGTGAGTTACTCCTTTAGTGAAAGAGAAGATTCTTAGTGAAGGCTCTTTTGTCTTTGTGATTGAGAAATATGGCGCATTTGTGATTTCCTAGTATCGCTGTGGATCGCAAAGCGTCACACAGACATATTAGGTATTGCCGAATTTGTAACGAGCGGCTCTAAAAAAATTGTGCCAAAAGAGACATTTTCTGTCAAATTTAATCACAAAAAGTATAATATCTATTGTATGTACCCCAAAATAGTACAAATCAAACCATCACCCCATCCCGCAAATAAAGCCATATGACAATCACCCGAAAAATTAAAATAATGTGGCTTTCAGAAAATGGAGACGCAAAAACATGATTTTTTTTCTTTCAAAAATGCTTTTATTTTGTAAAACTGAAATACATTTTAAAAAAATAGACATATTTGGTAGCGCCATGTCCGTAATGACCTGTTTTATAAAAATATCACATGACCTTCCCCCTCAGGTGAGCACTGTAAATAAAAAAATAAAAACAGTGCCAAAAAATGCAATTTTTTTGTCACCTTACATCACAAATGGTATAATACCAAGCGATCAAAAGCCACATGTACCCCAAAATAGTACTAATCAAACCGTCACCTCATCTCACAAACAAATGAGCCCCTACATAAGACAGTCGCCCAAACAATAAAAAAAAATAGCTTTTATAAACTGGGGACACAAAAACATGATTTTTTTTCTCTAAAAAATGCTTTTATTGTGTAAAACTGAAATAAATAAAAAAGGAGACATATTAGGAATCATCGCATCTGTAAAGACTTGTTCTATAAAAATATCACATGATCTACCCCCTCATATGCCTGGTGCGCCGTAATCTCGCGCATGTGCTGTGGATAGACCTGTCAGCGCCCATTCGGTGTCCTGGCATTGGCCTCACAGAACACATTGCTCATGCGCTGACTGGTCTTTCCACGGCACATGCGCAAGATTACGGCGCACCAGGCATATGAGGTTGGCGATGAGGAGTGAATAAATTAGCAGTGGGGCGGTGCTGGTCTCAAGGAGAAGGGGTGCGGCTGGGCTCCAACGGACAGAGGGACAGCCCCTTGGGCTCCTTATTTAGGTAATTTACATATTAATAAAAGCGATTTTATAGACTAATTAAAATTCTGTGTTAGAGTTGGATTATTTTTACTATACAGGTTCCTAAGTGGCTCATAACAGCACTTTTCCATCCCTAGGGTGCATTCACACAACATAAGTATTTTGCTGTCCTTAAACCATAGATCCTCAAAACACAGATACCGGCCGTGGCTTCAATGGGTCCACATGTTGCGGCCAAATATAGGACATGTCCTATATTTTGCCGAACTGCCGCACAAATGCAGAAGCCCACTTATGGTCAGATCAGGTTTCAGTTGTGACATAGTAGTAGACAATAAAGTAACCCATGAAATGACACCACTCACACTTTTGGTTAGGGTATAGCCACACATTCAGATTTTCTGATTTTTTAAAGTAAAAATCAAGAGTGTATCATAAATGGAGAAAAAAGTATTAGAAGCAGATAATAAAAATTCTCCTTTTTTATTCACTCCTTCAAAAACTGTCTAAAAACCTGAATGTGTGGCTATATCTTTACTGTAGATCTGCCAACTACAGTAAGTTAATCTATAAAATCAAAATATCAGCAGTAGCCCTTGAAGCTAATATCTAAACAGCCACATTGTTGCTTAGGCACTGTATGAATCCGATTTTTAATGGGGCCCTACTCCACAATGACCAACTTCAGTAGCAAGTTTTTTTTTCATTGTATATATCTTTATTTCAATTTCATACAATAAATACATCCATAAAAAAAGCACGTTGTTCCAGCAATACATGAAAAAACAATTATTGACAATTGATAGTTACTGTTCATTTTTTCTTTCTTTCTCCCCTTTCCCAACCACCACCCATCTCCCTCCCTCCCATTTCCCTCCCACCCCCAAAAAGGAGGGGGGGGGGGGCGTAGAGAGAAGAAAAAAAAAAAAAAAAAAAACTAAAGTAACCAATTTTTCCAGACCTGGTCGAGATTTGGTGACTTTTTGGTATAATTCTTCATCCCGTGTTCTTCTTTAATTAGATTATCTATTGCTTTCCTCCACTGTCCCACCGTCGGTGGATCTACCTTTATCCATTTCCTAAGGAGTCTAGCCTGAAATAATACTTTATTCAAAACCAATCATATTTTTTTATTTAATTTCAAATGTTCAGTTGCCCCTAAAATACAAATTACTGGATCATTTGGCAACCGGACCTTCAGGAGCAAAAACACAGTTTCCATTATTTCTGTCCAATATCTGTGAAGCTTGGGACACCTCCAAAAACAATGTATCAAATCAGCTCTCTCCTCCCAACATTTTGGACATTTATCTGTTGCTCTCACCCCCATTCTTTTTAGCATCCATGGAGATCGATGTAGTCTATGCATTATAAAAAATTGTGAAATCTTATGCGAACCCCTATCCGAAACTGTCGCATAGTTTCTAAGAGCATCTCTCCATTTTTCTTCTGTAAAGGAATCTAGATCTTTCTCCCATTTCTCCGCGGCAAGCATTGTAATCGTTTTTCTTTTTTCCTCCATCAAAATCCTATATCTCTTTGCAGTTATTCCACCTCCTTCCCCTACTACGATAAACTTATCCAACATATCTGATCTTTCCCTTCTGTACCTGTCCTCCTGTGCCACTATCCGCAATGCGTTCCTAAGCTGGAAATATTTATACATGTCACTATGGGGGATCCCAAATTCCGACACCATTATGTTAAAGTCCTTCAGCTTATCTTCCTCAAAAATCTGATCTAGATATTTCACTCCTTTTTTCCCCCAGTCTATATAATCTCTTATTGTTTCCAATTCCTTTAAATTAAGATTTTTCCATATCGGTGTATACTTCAAATACCCTTTAATCTCCAATAGCTTCTTAATTTCCCCCCATACGTATTCTACTAAATTTAATATCCTATTACCAGTATTTTTTTTCCCCAAAAAACCTGACTCCAACTCCTCTAAGTGCTTACATTCCTCTTTCCATCGCCATCTATTTAATTCTTGCCTACCCATCTGACTATCTAAACTATCCTTTATATTCCCATATTGTGTTATTAAATAATAAAAGAACAGATTGGGAAGCGCTAGTCCTCCTTCTTGCACTGGGAGCTGAAGGACTTCCTTCTTTATCCGAGGAATCGCACCCTTCCAAATAAAGTCCCCCATTAATCTATCAAATAATTTAAAGATATTCTGTGGTATTCTTACTGGGGCATTTTGCAGTACATAAAGTATCTTTGGGAGAAAGACCATTTTTACTAAATTTACCCTACCCTGCATTGAAATTGGTAATCTTTTCCATATGTGTATTTTAGTTCTTAATTCTTTTATTAAGGGGAGGACATTTAATTTTTCATATTCTTCTATGTTTCCGGAGTTTTGTATACCGAGATATTTAAAATTTTCGTGTCTTTTAAGAACGTGCACCCGTGTATCTCTCTGTAATTGCCCATCTCCTAATAATAACATGTGTGATTTTCCCCAATTAATATTTAAACCGGAAAAGAACCCAAACTTATCTATTATCTTTACCACTTTGTTAAACTGTTCCCCAGTGTTTTGCAAAAAAAGTAAAATATCATCTGCATACATTAACAGTTTTTCTTCTCCACCCACATATGAAAAACTTTTAATCTCCCTATCATTTCTTATTATATTTGCCAAGGGTTCAATTGCGATTGCAAATAACAATGGGGAGAGAGGGCATCCCTGCCTTGTGCCACGTGATAGGGCAAATGGCAGGGACAAGCTCCCATCCACCACCACTCTAGCCCTAGGGTTACGATATATTAACTGAATCCACCCTATAAATCCCTCCCCTATACCAAACCTCCTTAATACTGCCCATAAATACTCCCATTCAATGCAATCAAATGCCTTTTGGGCATCCAATGAGATCTCCCCTGCATCTGATCTATCGCTTTCTCCCCTGCATCTGATCTATTGGCTTCGATGTTAAGGAATAACCTTCTTATATTGGAGTATATTGTTCTACCCGGTATAAAACCTGTTTGATCTTTATTTATTATTTCTTTAATAACCCTTGAGAGCCTGTCTGCTAAAACTTTTGCCAAAATTTTAACATCCGTATTCAAGAGGGATATAGGCCTATATGAGCCGGGATCTGTTTGTTCCTTCCCCTTTTTTAGAATTAATGTAATAATTGCTTCCTTCATAGAACTCGGTAAATCACCTAATTTTTGAGCCTCATCCAGTGTTATTTTTAATTCTGGAACTAATACCTGGGAGAAGGTTTTATATATTTCAAAGGGGAGCCCATCTCCACCTGGTGTTTTCTCAAGTTTAACCTTCCCCAGAGCTAAATTTATTTCTGATTTAGCTGAATGGAGTGGCTCACTTATTGCTGGTGGGTGGCACGGTGCTTCAAACTAAGAATTAAGGACGCCCTACCTTAATGTAATAAAAATTGTGGAAAAAGTGAAGCGAGCACTCGCTCTATGGCAATACTCAGATTTATTGGTATAAAATGCTAGTTAATTGCACTTAAAATACAATGAAACACAATGGTTAAAACACTAAATAAAAAGAAATATAATAAAACTGTAATACGGTCGACCTTAATATAACACTGATGTTCACATTTGTTGTATGGGACCTTAGTTGAGCATATAAAACTTGCTTAATACATACACATCTTCCAATGGTGTCCAAATAAATAGTGAAATGAAGATAAAGTGATAAATTGTTAAAGTGGTGGTATTTAAAACTCACCACTTTAACAATTTATCACTTTATCTTCATTTCACTATTTATTTGGACACCATTGGAAGATGTGTATGTATTAAGCAAGTTTTATATGCTCAACTAAGGTCCCATACAACAAATGTGAACATCAGTGTTATATTAAGGTCGACCTTATTACAGTTTTATTATATTTCTTTTTATTTAGTGTTTTAACCATTGTGTTTCATTGTATTTTAAGTGCAATTAACAAAATTTATTTCTGCCACCGTTATTTCTTTTTCCAAATATTCTTTTTGGACCTCAGATATCCTACTAAAAGCAATCTTATCTAAATATAAATCTAACTCTTGTTTTGAGTATTGTACCCTGGACTTATATAACTCTTGGAAATAGTCCCCGAACACTTTTTTAGTATCTTCAGGTACGGTAAGTAATTTGCCCGTTTTATCTTTGATCGCGCCGATCCATGGTTTCCCTTTTTGATTTCTCACTATATTTGCTAATATTTTACCGACCTTTTCACCCTCCGAGGCTAACCTAATCCCCTGAAGGAGCAATTCTTTCCTACTTTTTTCTAATTGATATATCCTCAGCTTTTCCTGTTCTTCCTCCCAAACTCTCTTATTAAGTACAGTAGGGTATCTCATACATACCATTCCAGCCTCTTGTAATTTTTTTTCCAATACCTTCCCGTTCTCTCTAGTACTTTTTTTCCAGTAATTTACTTTTTTAAACAGTACTCCCCTCAAAAATGCCTTAAAAGTGTCCCAAACCACAAGTCTACCGGCAGAACCATTATTTTCAATAAAAAAGAGTTTTAACTCCTCTATTATACTCTCTTTATCTGAGATTAATAATAGCCAATGGGGATTAAACTTAAACAACGGCAGAGTATTATTTTTATTCAAATCCAACTCAATTACCATTGCACTATGGTCCGACAGAGCCATGGGTATGTACTTTATCCTAATCCTATTTTGAGATATTAGATTTTTGTTTCCAAGAATCATATCTATTCTCGACCAGGTCTGGTGTGTTTTTGAATAACAAGAGTACATAATTTCATCCGGGTTCTGGACCCGCCAAACATCTACCCAATTAAATTCATGTACTAATTTACATAACTCTACATTTTGTGCTCCTCCCCCTCTGCTAGACATCCTATCCCTGAGTGGATCCATAACCGCGTTATAATTGCCGACCGCAATCAGTATACATTCCTGTTTGTTCAACATAAATCTATACAATTGATACAAAACATCTGATTTATATGGTGGTGGAACATATATATTTGCGAGTACGGTTTTTTTCCCATCTACATAACAATGTAAAAAGAGGTACCTGCCATAGTCATCGGCCTCACATACCAGAGCCTCAGATTTAATCTTGTTATGCATCAAAATTGAGACCCCTCTGGAGTAGGTAGTATATACAGAATGATATCCCGCCACCATCCATCTCCTCTCCAACCACCTTACTGATTCCTTATCTAAATGTGTCACCTGGAGGCAGATGATGGCTGGCAGAAACCTCTTCATCCACTCAAGGATAGCAAACCTTTTAACCCTCTCACGGAGCCCTCTCACATTCAATGAAAGGACCCTAACCATCTAACCGAGGGGGAGGAGAAAAATAAATAAATAAAGAAAAAAAAGAGAATTTTCTCTCCACGCCCCCCCACCCACATCCCCTATATACCCTCCCATCTAAGTAGTCCCCCCTTCTGCTGGTCGGCAGTCCGGGCGGCTCCATAACTTAGCATAGTGGCTCCTATCACCCCCCCCCCCAGCCTCAAAGACCCTCCCCATCCGCCCATTCGCTGACTTCCTCCGGAGTCTGAAAGAAAACGAACTTGCCATTATATTCCACCCTTAGTTTTGCCGGAAAAAATAGACTGTACTTTATACCTGCCTCCCTTAGTCTTTTTTTAACCAACTAAATGAATAATCTGGAAAAAGTTTAATCTTTACGCCCTGTATGTGGTATCTTTCTGAAATTCTAGCGTCGGCTAATATTCCGTCTCGGTCCTTGGATAGTAGGCATTTCACCAATATCGGTCTAGGTTAGTCTCCTGGCACCCTATTTTTTGTGGGGACCCTGTGTGCTCTTTCGATAGAAAACAGGGGGGAAAGAGTACCTTCTCTGCTGTTCTCCCTTAACCATCTCTCCATAAATTCCGTACAGTTTTCTCCCTCCGCTCGCTCTGGGATCCCCACACATCTTATATTTGACCTTCTTGATCTATCCTCCTGGTCTACCAATTTTTGTTCCATCTTGACATTTGTCTGTTTTAAAAGTGTCACCTCCTTCTCTAATTTCTGGACGGATTTCTCTAAGGTGGGAATCTTTTTTTCCATCTCTTGCAACCGCTGCCTTACTTTTTCCATCTCCGCTCGTATAACCATAACATCCGTCTGTACTGCCCCGAGCTGGGTTACCAAATTACCCATTAGATTTTCCATCCGTGAAACCGTACCAAGTATATCCTGCACCATTTTTACATCTGTTTCTGTGTATGTCACTGGGGTTCCCCTCTCCCCCTCTCCCCCTTCAACTGACGTCTCATGTGTCGGACCCTGTAGTCTGGGATCCACAGTTTTTTCTTTTTGTGGGGATCTTGGCCCGGGTGAATTCGGAACCAGATACTTATTTAGGCCCGATTGTTTAGACCCACTTTCCAAACCTACTGCTGATCGCCTGGCGGTACTCCCCGCAGGGCCACGCTGTTCCTCCCTTTTTTTAGACGGCATTTCAAGTTCTCCACCTCTTTCTTTTTTTTTTTCTTTTTTCTTTTTCTTTCCTTTTTTTTTCCTTTCCCTTTCCTCCCTTCTTCCTCTTTCCTCCTTCTCTCCTTCCTTTCCTTCCCCCCTCCTTTCCTCCCTTTCTTTCACTCCTTCTCTCTTTCCCTTCCCCTTCTCTTCTCTCCCCCCCTTCTCTCAATACAAGGACAGTTTAAAAACCCAACAAAAACAAATATAACCCCCTTCTTAATTTAGTCACATTAATCACAGACTTCAAATACAGACAGTAAATTATATCCATATTTAAACAATTTTAAACATGAAAGTCAGTCCAAAGGTGAGAAAATCAGTTCAAAGGGGGAAAAAGGAAAGTTAGTAATGTTAATCAGGACCTTGACCAGGAAAGATAAATTCCTTACGGAATTATGACTCAGGGCATAAAGTCCGGGCGTATCGGAAAGTGCAGGCAATTAGTTAGTTAAATCGGGGAGGTGTAACACCGTTACTTTTAGACCTGGGGGCAGACAGGATTATCTCAAACGGGATTGTTGAGGGTTAATGTAGAAAGAAGGGTTATACACCAGGATCCAAACCCTCCCCCAATCTTCCTCTCCACATTTAATTCACTATGATGCCGGCTGTCTCTTATTCCAACCAAGTGTCTCAAGACGAATATCGTTTATCCTTTGGTCTGCAATAGCTTCAAACTGCGTACCCATAGTCACAACCACAGTCACCGTGGGAAACAGACCCTCTATCAGCTGCCATCGCTGGGGATATCACCCCTACTTTTTACCCTTCTTCATAGTGAGGGCAGACATAAGGGCAAAAACTAAACATGGGTCGCAGTAGGAGGCAATACAAACTGTACCCCCAAAGTTAATCACCCCTGGTGATCTTATATCCAGAAGCTTAAAGGACCCCTCGTTCGGCACTGCGGTCAGATACTACGGTCAAGGTCAGCCTCTCCCACAAGGTCAGCAGGGATCCACAAAGAGCAAGACCTCAAGCTCAAACGGCAGCATCCCCAAACGCCTTCTCTTCAATGCGCCAGCACCTCCACTCACAATCCTCTCCAACAGCACGGCCGCTATGGCGACTCACCACCTGACGACTCATGGCAACACGGAACGAGGATCGAAGTCAGGACACCAGCACCGGCATCCAGGCAATCCAGGGCGGCCTCGGCGTCTCGAACTCTCGGCCTAACAGCATCAGCCGTTCCGAACGACGGTATGGGCGGCCAGCGTGCGGAGGGGGGCGGAGTCCTACGTCAGATGCTCTCATGCGTCCCTTCCCAGTAGCAAGTTTAATATTTTGATTATTTTGGTTTCTCCAACAAACATGGATAATGCATACAGTAATGACACAGTTGGATAATGTGCACAGTACCCATTACTGTCCAGCACTGAAATAGGGCATTAAAATTAGCAGTCCTATATTAAAGCACATGAGACTAGAATGGATACAATTTCCATTTTTGGAAAATTATTTCAAAACTTAAAGGCAATTTTTTATGATTGCATTGTACTCATTTTGGGCTGAACAATATTTTTTCAGTTGATCAGTAGTATAAGAATTGAGCCTTAAAGAGACGTCAGACGGCAGAGATAAGGAGTAGAGATGGCCTTGCGGTTCGCTCCGGCAGTCATTTCACGGTGAACTTTGGAGTTTGTTCTCAGCCTAAGATCTCACTCCCGGATACGTTCTCCGGGGGTAGTGAGAATTTTGTGCGTTTCAGAGAGGCTTGCAAACTCCATTTTCACCTTCTTCCCCATTCCTCTGGTGATGAGGAACGGATGGTGGGGATCATTATATCGCTGCTCAGGGGTAACGCTCAGTCGTGGGCCTTTTCGCTGCTGGTGGGGGCACGGCCCCTCCGTTCAGTGGATGAATTCTTTTTAGCCCTGGGTCAGATATATGATGATCCGGATTGTGTTGCTTTGGCTGAGTCTAGACTACGTCTGTTATGCCAGGGTAAACAGGAAGTTTATTTTGAATTATTCCTCTATTGTTAAACCACTCACTGATATGACCAGAAAGGGGGTAGATTTTTCTTCCTGGTCGGTAGAGGCGCATAAGCCCTTTTCTAATATCAAGGAGAGTTTTGCTTCCGCTCCCATCTTGGTACAACCTGATATTTCTCTACCCTTCATAGTTGAGGTTGATGCTTCTGAGGTGGGTGTGGGTGCGGTCTTGTCTCAGGGTTCCTCTCCTGCCAAATGGCGACCGTGTGCCTTTTTCTCGAAGAAACTCTCCTCCGCAGAGAGAAATTACGATGTGGGAGATAGGGAATTGTTGGCCATCAAGTTGGCTTTTGAGGAATGGCGCCATTGGCTAGAGGGAGCCAGACACCCTATTACCGTGTTTACTGACCATAAAAATCTGGCCTACTTGGAGTCAGCCAAGCGTCTGAACCCGAGACAGGCCAGATGGTCTTTGTTCTTTTCAAGGTTTAATTTTGTTGTCACGTTCCGCCCTGGGGTTAAGAATGTGAAGGCAGATGCCCTGTCACGTTGTTTTCCGGGAGGTGGGAATTTTGAAGACCCGGGTCCCATTTTGGCTGAAGGTGTGGTGGTCTCTGCTCTTTTTCCTGAATTGGAGGCAGAGGTGCAGGCAGCCCAGTCAGAGGCTCCTGATCTTTGTCCTCCTGGGAGGTTGTTTGTGCCTCTTGCTTTAAGATACAAGATTTTTAAGGAACACCACGATACGGTCCTTGCAGGGCACCCGGGGGAAAGACCCACAAAGGATCTCATCGCTCGGAGATTCTAGTGGCCTGTGCTTCTTAAGTCGGTTGAGGGTTTTGTGGCAGCCTGCGAGACTTGCGCTCGTGCCAAAGTCCCTCATTCACGGCCATCAGGTCCTCTCCTTACCTTACCCATTCCTTCCCGTCCTTGGACACATCTGTCCATGGACTTCATAACGGACCTGCCTCGTTCCTCGGGGAAGACTGTGATTCTGGTGGTGGTGGACCGTTTTAGCAAAATGGTGCATTTCATCCCTTTTCCTGGTTTGCCCAATGCTAAGACGCTGGCGCAGGCATTTATTGATCACATTGTCAAATTGCATGGTATTCCTTCAGACATAGTCTCTGATAGGGGCACGCAGTTTGTTTCCAGATTCTGGAAGGCTTTCTGTTCTCGCTTGGGGGTTCGGTTGTCATTGTCTTCTGCTTTCCACCCGCAGTCGAATGGCAAGACAGAGTGCGTCAATCAGAATCTGGAGACATATCTGCGCTGTTTTGTGGCGGAGAATCAAGAGGATTGGTGTTCTTTTTTGTCCCTTGCTGAGTTTGCTTTAAATAACCGTCGTCAGGAGTTCTCTGATAAGTCACCATTTTTTGGTGCATATGGGTTTCATCCGCAGTTTGGGACTTTCTCGGGAGAGGGGTCTTCTGGTTTACCTGATGAGGACAGATTCTCCTCGTCTTTGTCATCTATTTGGCAAAAGATTCAGGATAATCTAAAGAGCATGAGTGAGAGATATAAGCGTGTGACAGATAAGAGACGTGTGCCTGGTCCGGACCTGAAAGTTGGTGATCTGGTGTGGTTGTCTACTAAGAATATAAAATTGAAGGTTCCATCCTGGAAGTTGGGTCCTAGGTTTATTGGGCCTTACAAAATCCTGTCTGTCATCAATCCTGTTGCCTACCGTCTTGATCTTCCTCAGACTTGGAAGATCCATAATGTTTTTCATAAGTCCTTATTGAAACCTTATGTTCAACCCATTGTACCCTCGCCTTTGCCTCCTCCTCCGATTATGGTTGATGGGAATCTTGAATTTCAGGTCTCTAGGATTGTGGATTCTCGTCTTGTCCGCGGTTCTCTCCAGTACCTCGTTCATTGGGAGGGTTATGGTCCTGAGGAGAGGATGTGGGTCCCAGTGACGGACATTAAGGCCACTCGTCTCATCAGAGCTTTCCATAGGTCCCATCCTGAGAAGGTGGGCTCTGAGTGTCCGGAGTCCCCTCGTAGAGGGCGGGGTACTGTCACAACCAGACAGCTGAGAAGCTCTGACAGAAGCCTTTCAGAACCTCCTCCTTGAGTTTTCTTTGTTTTGGTTTCCAGTTCCTCATCTCGATAGCCTCTCTCAGCTGTCATGTAGTTGGATTGATTGCATCCCTTTAAATTCCTCCCCATAATGCATTAGTGTGCGGTTTATACAGCTTCCTGGAGTGTGTGTGCATGCTGATCCTATTTCCCAGTCTTCTACAAGTTAAGTGTTGTATATTCATTTGTGATTTTCTGTTTGCTGGATCCCAGGTGACCCTGACTCCCTCCGTGTCTAGTGTAGGGAGCCGGTGGTCGTGTCCCTTCACTATTGTAGGGTGTTCAGGTGTTATATAGTCGGGGTACAAGGATATGCGATCATCCACCATTGGGATTATCGCATAGGCTGAGCAGTGAGGGAGAGAGCCAGGTCTGATGCAGGGGTCTCCCTTTTTGTTCCTTAGTTTTGGATCCAGTGAGTTATATATTCACTTTGCATTGTCTTGTTTCCTGTACACCTTCCGTGACAGGCGAACAGAGGGGGCCTGTCCCTATCGTGCCCTAATCTTATCCCCATTCACACAAAATACATCCTATTTACACAGTTCCCCTCCCACAACCCACATAAACCCAAGGACATTTATACAAAAAAAGAAAATATATATACAATACTATGAGGTCTCAGGAAGGAATAACCTCATATGAAAAAAAATATTTTCCGGTTCAATCAATTAGGTTATTTGGATCTTAGGCTTCAGGACTTTGGTGAAATTATGCCCTGAGCCTCCAGTGGTTGAGTTCATGAAGTGCCGTCTGGTTCTGGCTTAGTTGGTCCGCTAGTCTCTTGACCCTCCGGTACATCCACCAAAGTCCTAGGTACATAAGTCCAGCCAGAACCAGAAGCACTATCACCGGGTGTATAAAGAAATTAAAGAAAGAGGTTGCCTTAGGGCTGTATCCAAAAAGACTCTCCCACCACAAAATCTTTGAGTCCTTGTCCAAGGCTGTGGCAACCACAGTAATCTTTGTTCGGTCATGGGTTAGTTGTATGGTGGCCTGTTTCTCCGTCTCCTGAAGATGTTGGATAATATCTTCCTCTTGGCTGAAATCCACCAGGAGATGTTTAAGTTCTTTGATGAAGCCAAGAGGAATCTTTTGGAGCCTCACAGGAACATCGGGGCAAATGTCGAGTCTCTTTTCTGGGGTAATCGGGGTTCTTCCCTGCTGCTCTGCGATGTCCAGACCTAGAACGGGACTAAGGCCTCATTCACACGTCAGTGTTCGGTCAGTGATTTCCATCAGTGATTTGTGAGCCAAAACCAGGTGCAGCTCTAAACACAGAACAGGAGCAGATCTTTCCCTTCTACCTCATGTCTGTGGAGGCTCCACTTCTGGTTTTGGCTCACAAATCACTGATGGAAATCACTGACCAAACACTGAAGTGTGAACGAGGCCTAAGGGTACAGTACGCTCCGGGGAGGAGTTCCTCTCTCTCAGTGCAATTTAGTCCATAAATTGCATACGACCTGTTACTTCCTTGGTACCAACACCAATACCCCTGTCCCAAGTATTTTAAAGAGGATGAGGGTATTGGTTTGGCCTTCATCTCACATGTCCCCTCGGTGTTCCAACACTGGTGCCTAAGCACCAGATCCCGACTACCCTGACAGAGGATGGCATCTTCTCTCAACCAACATCCCTCAGTGTCAAACAAAGAAGGATGGCCTTCTTCATAGGTTAGAACTCTTGAGGGGAGCTGGGGATGAAGTACCGTACGGTTGTTCATGACTGTTCCTAGATTGATGGCACTGTACCCCTTTCTGAGGTGACCGGACACGGGTGCCAAGGACAAAGCAGTGCAGGTTGAAATTCCAACATCCATGCCACTGAACCACCCACCAGTTGGTACGATTGATGGCAAAAGGAGAGATCAGTGGAATTATCCGCTGACGGAGGTTGAATGGGAAGTGGCCGCTGTGTAAAGCTGAAACAATATGTTTAAGGTTGTCCGAGAGATCGCTTTGGACCTGCGTACATGTCAGGGCAAGCTCAGCTCGATCCTGCTCCTCCAAGAGACCCACAACTAATCTTCTAAACTTCTCCCGTATAGCAGAAGATAGAGAGGTAGTGGCATCTATGTGTGAATGCTGTAAACCCTCTAGGACGTTGTTTACATTAAGCCGGCGTGTCGCACAACTTCCCCAAGCTTACTTCTCAGGACTTCCATATCCATAGTGTTCAGGGCCCCCACTCCCAAAGCACCTTCGCCAAGTCCCATAGCCACTAGATCTCTCCTCCCACCTTTCTTCCTATGACGAGAGTCATCTTTCCTTACCTCTTGCCCCGCCTCTATCCAGCCTCTTACCATTTCAATTTGGTTCCTCACACCTGTGATCCCAATGGTCAACTCGGAAGTCATCTACGGAAATATTCCAGGTGAACAGGATGAATTTGGCATCCGTGATGATCTTCCAGGGGGATGACAGTTCAGGAGCTATGGGATCTGCCAATTGGTAAGGGGGGGCGGTGCAAGAGTCCAAATGAGGTTTTACCGGTTGGAGAGCTTCTGTATTGTAGGGGACCCTCACCACTGTTACACAGATCTGCCCCCTTCCTTTGAACAGATACCACTGTTCGTTTTCTCCAGCCTGTAACACTAGCTTCCCTACAGGTTTGTATTGGGACAGATAGACTCACTGAGTAAAGGTCCAGCACCCTTTGTCTACTGCCTCGCAAAAAGGCCACTTAAACAAACCATCTATATATATTGATGTCAAAGTTAATGTCCCTACCCTGGTATTCTTCAGTCATAGGGGTACCATCCATCCATACATCCACCGTAGGGGTATCCACCCCGTTGCACACCAAATCCCACCTCAAGGGATTAGTGTCCAACATCACCATCTGCCTTTCCTGCTCCCAGTGGGCATAGGTGACAAAATATTATCCTGTCACCTCAGGAACACAGTTGTCTCTCATGATCGTGATCATGAAAGACCGTATGGATGGAGACCTCTTTAACTGAACATACCTAGGGTCCTTGGCATCGGTCCGTACCTTTAAAACTGTGGCTCGATATAAGCCTTCCAGTTTATACCGGACCACTCTGATCATTCCAAATGGCCTGATCAAAGTCACTGCAGTTTAACTTTAACATCATTATACTGGTTCGCAGGTAATCTGTGGACACATGTCCCTGAACATAACTGGATTCCCTGGTGATAATCATCCGGGAATCCCTCAACATACAATAAGCCTTCAGGGTGCCTTTTACTGGAATGGGCCTATCAAAATATGTCCTCACCCTTAACCTGTCATGGCTATCCTTCCCCAGGAAGGTGGCTTTCAGGATGTACCAACTGCTGTACTCTGCCCCAGTGACATCTTCAGGACTCAGCATTCCCTCCTTGGTGCACAACACCGTGGTAGTGTTGGTTCTCACTTGCTGTTAAGGGTGCAAGTGTGGGTCCATAGACACCCATCTTAAGGATTTGATAGGTATAGGGTCTGAGTCCTGAAAATGTCTGAATTCGTTGAGACAGAGGGTGTGTAAGTCATGTTGTATGGCAGACACATTCTCCACCGGGGTATAATGCTGAATTACACCGTAACCCTCTCTTTGGAAACCATACAGATACCACTGACCCGGAGTTTTCGTATGGTTCCTGGATTTTGCCACCCAAACATTCCACTATTAAAAGGCCTGGTCCATTAAGTGATATGTTGGCCATACCAATGTTAGTCCCCAGGCCCTCCCCTGAAGAGGCCGATCCTGCCATCAACATGCTTACCACCAGTGTCACAAGCTGGAGACTTATCCCGTTCAGAGGATACCTAGCTCTTCCCTGGCAATGTGGTCCTATGGCGTATCTCCCGCTTGTGTTCTGTAATTAGATGGAGTGTGATAAGTGTAATGGATCCACCATGGACCCATCAAGGCCTCTCCCCCCCCTTTCACCCAACTCTG
Organism: Bufo gargarizans; assembly: GCF_014858855.1. Lineage (NCBI taxonomy): Eukaryota > Metazoa > Chordata > Amphibia > Anura > Bufonidae > Bufo > Bufo gargarizans. Next base: position 450,177,914 of record NC_058080.1, read on the forward strand.
AACAGCATGCGTTATTGAGTTGGGGAGGCTCGGGTGGCCTTGGCCTGGTTGATGTGAATCCACAAGACTTCCTGCCGTCTACGGGATCTCTTTTTTTTGGTTATTGGCCTTTGTACTTTCAGCATGGTGTCTCCCATTACTTCAAGGACCTTGTAAGGTCCTTCCCAGTTTGCGTCCCATGGACTAACCCGACAGAAGACTTTCACCTTCACCATTTCTCCTACAGCGGGCATTGGTGTTTCCCCCTGTAGATACGGTTTGTGCAACCGTATCGCTGCATATGGTAGTAACTCCTTCAGGTTCTGTTAAACCTGTTGGAGAAACATGTATCTGGCGATGGCGTTCTTCATGGGCTCCGACACTTGGGGTTTGTTAGGCAGACATAAGGGCATCTTACGTCCAGTCATCAGTTCAAACAGGGAGATACCGGTACTGGAGGCCTCAGTGGCTCGAATACCCATTAGCATGGCGAGGAGAGATATTACCCAAGAGGAACCTTTCTCCAGCAGTGCCTTAGAAAGCCGGGTTTTGATGGTCCGGGTTCATCTGCTCCACAATGCCCACAGACTGAGGGTGGTAATCCACATGAAACCTTTGCTTTATGTCTAAGAAACTACAAAGCGCTTTCATTACCTTACCCGTGAAATGGGTCTCTCTGTCTGATTCTATCACTTTGGGCATACCCCATCGTGATAGAACCTGTTACCAGAGAACACGGGCAGTGGTGGCAGCCGAATCATTGACATGGAGATGGCTTCTACCCATTTTGAGAAGATATCCACTATTACCAGTGCGTAATGGCAGTTACGACTTCCGGTTGGCAACGGTCCGATAAAATCAATTTGTATCGCGGACCATGGACCATCAGCAGGAGAAACTCGCTGCAACACTGGCTTCAGGGCTGACCTGAGCACACACCAGACACTGTTAAGTAACCTCCTCTACTGTATTGGACATTCCTGGCCAGTATAATTTGTCTCTCAGGAGAGGCAAGAGTTTATTCCTGCCGAGGTGTCCAAACAGTTGGTGTCGCGTCAGCTATGCTTGCAGATGCTGCGGGACCACCGGAAGAGGAAGCTGCTGAGTACTGGTATCGTAACACAGGATCCCTTGTTGTACCGACCAGGGATGCTGTGGTGATTTGATATGTGTCATTAGAAGAGGATCTTTGGCTTGTTCCTCTTCAAATGACACCGGGCCGTCACTTAGGGTATGCGCTGCAATCCGGTACGTTGGTAGTGGCTGGTTCCCGGAGGGTACTAGTCACTGCTGCTAGTTTTTCCAGCTCGTTGTTACCCGTTATCAAAGGTTCGTCCCCTTTTTGATGCGCCGGGATTTTGATAATGGCTGCTTCCACCATGTGTGCCGTGCCCCACTCCCACAGCTCCTCCACAGGATCTTTGGCTTGTTCCTCTTCAAATGACACCGGGCCGTCACTTAGGGTATGCGCTGCAATCCAGTACGTTGGTAGTGCCTGGTTCCCGGAGGGTACTAGTCACTGCTGCTAGTTTTTCCAGCTCGTTGTTACCCGTTATCAAAGGTTCGTCCCCTTTTTGATGTGCCGGGATTTTGATAATGGCTGCTTCCACCATGTGTGCCATGCCCCACTCCCACAGCTCCTTCAGGACCGACACATGAGCAAGAGGTTTGTTTTGGCTGTCCACAAATCCTCTCCTCTTCCATATATCAAGGTGCAGGGGGAGCAAGCGAACTACATATGAGCTGTCGCTATATATAGCTTGTTTCCCTGGGGGCTGAAGAAGCAGAGCTTCTATGACAGCCTCTAGCTCTGCCCGCTGTGCCGAAATGTGACCCGGTAACCTGACAAGACTCTGGGTACCAGTGGTCTCATCAAGCACAGCAAAACCTGTGACATATTCCCCATCCATATAGAATCGAGAGCCATCAACAAAGATGACTCTGTCATCTGGATGCCTGTCAGTCCTGAACATCTCTGGTGAGTCGTCGAGTTCTGGTTGGCCACAGTCATGTTTGGTTCCAGTCAGGTTCATCAACTGGGACAGAACATACTTGGCCTTGTGGTCCACCTGCGGATTCCGGCCACTGAGATCCATGTTCCATCTCCCGAATCTCTGTTGGGAGACTCCAGGGAGAGTATCACGGAGCAAGAGGGCTAACGGAGAATGTGGAGTCTGCAAGGTGAGGGTCCGGAAGCCTACAATATGCTCGGTGGTCTTGAGGGCATAGTGTATGGCTGCCAGTTGCTTGGCACATTCATCAAACCCTCGTTCGATGGGCGAAAGTAGCCTAGAGAAATATCCAAGCGGTCTGGTCTCATACCCTACCTTCTATAGAAGGACCGCTGAGATAGACTCCATCCCTGCATGCGCCTGTATGGCCATCTCCCCATCCGGATGTGGAGTGGCCAACACAGGCACCGAGGAGATATCTCTTTTCAAGGTAGAAAAGGCCTCTTCCTGCGAATCGGACCAACCTCGAAGGAGCTCATAGAAAGATTTCGCTTTGGCAGCGAAATCCTCTATGAACTCCCTCATGAAGTTGGCCACCGCCAGGAATTTTCTCAAATCCCGTAGAGTGCCAGGCCTAGGTAACTTCACCATGGCTTCCACTCGGGCTGTCATGAGCCCTCTGGATCCAAAATACATTTGGACCCCAAGGAAAGTTACCTCTTCTTTGGCCAAATTTGTCACAGATTTTAGTAATCAGACAGATTATAGATTCTCTGCTAGAGATTTTGATCTGCGTTTGGTTATCAGGTCCTAGACGCTCAGAAACCGCTGACCGTGTCTCTCTTGCCTGATAATTCACAGTATAAGCAATCCTTAGCCTCCAGACCAAATCTACGCAGTGGGCCTGGCTCACCAATGTTAAGGGGGAATATTAATTACCAATATTTAGGCAAATATCAATAATTAATATTCATAAATAGGAGAAATTGTCTACTGATGACTCCACCTATTTATACCTTAAATAAAGATATCTCTATTACTTTGCCTAACACTAATCGCCAAACTAGCTGCATGCGCCTTACTGAACTAGCTACCGCTAATAAAACACACTACACAGTAGGTAAAAATAATGCACAATATTTATTGCTACCTACGGTACACTAAATAATGTTGCATACAATACAATAACAGTATAGCACTAAAAATACAGTACTACACTACACTACACTACACAATCCCAAACTCCAACCACAAAATCTAACTAATACACACAGTTACACACACATACAAAAGCCGCACCCACCTCCTGGTTCTAAAAGCTGTCCTTATGGGGGGGAAACAAGAAGTTAATGGTGGCACTGCAAGAGTTAATGCAGGCCACAGATTCAGGTGTACCACAGGAGTAAAAGGGGTAATGCAGGACAGGGCCTACAATGATAGGGATTGCAATGGGAGGTGTTGGTGGCAGGGAAGGGGTTACTATTGTTGGGAATATAGGAGGTATGTGAGGGGTAGGTAGGGGCTAGACAGGTAGGGTTAATAGTTGTTGGGATAGTGGGCGGTGGTATGGGAATATGAATATGGGCAGGTAGGGGTTAATAGTTGGTAGGATAGTGGGTGGTTGTAGCGGAATATGAATATGGGCAGGTAGGGGTTAGTAGCATTGGTGGGATAGTGGATAGCGTTGGTGGGATAGTGGATTGTGATAGGGGAATATGGGCAGGTAGGGGTTAATAGCGTTGGATAGTGGAATTAAATACTCAGTCCTCCAGGGGTATGCTCGTCGTCTTGGGGATGATTCTTATGGGGGCAGCTCGGCTCTACTCTCTTGAGTGCAGGGGCTGCCGGATATTTATATCTGGCAGCCTGCACTCCCGGGCCGCCTGCGCTGTGGCTCGCGCCACAGGCAAGGACACGTGGGCTGACGCAGTGATATGACGTCACCGCGCCAGCCCACACGTCCCTGCACTCGCCCGACTGGCTCGCGCCGCTCGCTGCCAGATGGGACAGGCCTTTGATCTCCCACATGTAGCGATTTGCATTCCAGGCAGCGCGATAGTAATCGCGCTCCCGGAATGTCCATAATAGAAGGAGAGGAGGTTTCTCCCTTATTTCTGTTATGCATAATTATCCCCAGCAGGAGATAATTAAAACAAAGGACTCCGATTCTGTTGAATCAAAGTTCTTTGTAGTCATCAGGATGACCAGACCCTTGTCTGGTCATTCTGATGCAATCAACCAGATTGCATCAGTGTGAATGCTTGGGGCACATTCACACCGATGCACCTGGTTCCAGTTCTATTTGGGGACATCCTATGGTATAAAGGGGGACAAATTCTATAAGGGGACACATAAGGGGACATATTATCATATGTATTAAGGGGGCATTATAAAGGGGAACAAATTCTATAAGGGGACACATAAGGGGACATATTCCCCACAGGGGCTGCAATGAGCCCCTGGGGGACACTAAGGACAGATGTGCGCAGAAGCTGGGCACATCTGCGCACATCATCTTATATTAGTGTATGCACATATATTATATATGCATGTACAGTACAGACCAAAAGTTTGGACACACCTTCTCATTGAAAGAGTTTTCTTTATTTTCATAACTATGAAAATTGTAGATTCACACTGAAGGCATCAAAACTATGAATTAACACATGTGGAATTATATACATAACAAAAAAGTGTGAAACAACTGAAAATATGTCATATTCTAGTTTCTTCAAAGTAGCCACTTGCCTTATAAATGGAGTTGGGACCATCAGTTGCGTTGTGGAGAAGTCAGGTGGATACACAGCTGATAGTCCTACTGAATAGACTGTTAGAATTTGTATTATGGCAAGAACAAAGCAGCTAAGTAAAGAAAAACGAGTGGACATCGTTACTTTAAGAAATGAAGGTCAGTCAGTCCGAAAAATTGGGAAAACTTTGAAAGTGTCCCCAAGTGCAGTCACAAAAACCATCAAGCGCTACAAAGAAACTGGCTCACATGCGGACCGCCCCAGGAAAGGAAGACCAAGAGTCACCTCTACTGCGGAGGATAAGTTCATCCGAGTCACCAGCCTCAGAAATCGCAGGTTAACAGCAGCTCAGATTAGAGACCAGGTCAATGCCACACAGTTCTAGCAGCAGACACATCTCTAGAACAACTGTTAAGAGGAGACTGTGTGAATCAGGCCTTCATGGTAGAATATCTGCTAGGAAACCACTGCTAAGGACAGGCAACAAGCAAAATAGACTTGTTTGGGCTAAAGAACACAAGGAATGGACATTAGAGCAGTGGAAATCTGTGCTTTGGTCTTATGAGTCCAAATTTGAGATCTTTGGTTCCAACCACCGTGTCATTGTGCGATGCAGAAAAGGTGAACGGATGGACTCTACATGCCTGGTTCCCACCGTGAAGCATGGAGGAGGAGGTGTGATGGTGTGGGGGTGCTTTGCTGGTGACACTGTTGGGGATTTATTCAAAATTGAAGGCATACTGAACCAGCATGGCTACCACAGCATCTTGCAACGGCATGCTATTCCATCCGGTTTGCGTTTAGTTGGACCATCATTTATTTTTCAACAGGACAATGACCCCAAACACACCTCCAGGCTGTGTAAGGGCTATTTGACCCTGAAGGAGAGTGATGGGGTGCTGTGCCAGATGACCTGGCCTCTACAGTCACCAGACCTGAACCCAATCGAGATGGTTTGGGGTGAGCTGGACCGCAGAGTGAAGGCGAAAGGTCCAATAAGTGCTAAGCATCTCTGGGAACTCCTTCAAGACTGTTGGAAGACCATTTCAGGTGACTACCTCTTGAAGCTCATCAAGAGAATGCCAAGAGTGTGCAAAGCAGTAATCAAAGCAAAAGGTGGCTACTTTGAAGAACCTAGAATATGACATATTTTCAGTTGTTTCACACTTTTTTGTTATGTATATGATTCCACATGTGTCAATTCATAGTTTTGATGCCTTCAGTGTGAATCTACAATTTTCATAGTCATGAAAATAAAGAAAACTCTTTCAATGAGAAGATGTGTCCAAACTTTTGGTCTGTACTGTATATATATGAGGGGCACTCCGTATAAGGGAATACAAACAGCAAATGAATAATGGCTAGATTTTATTAATCCTATTATAAAAAGCCAATGCATCAAACAATCACAATGTTAAAAACGTCCATAAAATATAATAAAATGCATAAAATTAAAATACCCAATGGAAAAGGGCCCTGAAAAAATTTGCCCCGATTTCGCATCTGGAGCACTACCCTGTCTCGAACTAGAGGCTGCATTTTTAAGAAGGATCGATACTACTACTTCAGCTGAGGAGTCACGTCAGACGAGAGACTCCATACCACGTGGGACGCCGCGTTTGGGTAAGATCGGCTGTGTTTGCGATCCATTATATCGAGCCAGTGACGGAACAGGGTAAGAGATTCCCTTCACGATTGTTGATATATCTGACTATTCAAATTTACTGGAGGATTTAAATCGGACAGTACACAATACGATTTTTCAGATCGTGTATGCGATTCATTTGGAGCCTGATACAGGCTTGAGTTAAGAACGAACTCTCCAAGTGTATAAAGACCCGGTGCGATTATTCTTATTGTGGGGACTGCTGATTATTCGCAAATACGAATTTTTGGACTTTCACGATTGTCTGGCGAATTTTTTCAGGGCCCTTTTCCATTGGGTATTCATTTCATTTTATGCATTTTATTATATTTTATGGATGTTTTTAACCTTGTGATTGTTTGATGCATTGGCTTTTTATAATAGGATTAATAAAATCTAGCCATTATTCATTTGCTGTTTGTATTCCCTTATACGGAGTGCCCCTCATTTATCTACTATTTTCTCTGGTCTATTCGTGCGGTCTGGGTGGACCGAGAGGTGAGCACCCTTATCCATTCGGTCTGTAGGTCGAGTCACTGGTTTACACTGGTTCATATATATATACATATTTTTCATCCCTTCCTCAACAACAGCCAATTGAGATGTTTCAGCACATGGACACACCCCCTACCCTATAAATAAAGCCGATCTGGTAGCCATTTTTACATTCTGTTTTTTTGCCAGTGTGGAGAGAGGTTGCTGTGTGGAGCAGGGACAGACTCTTAGGGACACCAAACGCTAGCTAATAGGGCCACAAAAGTCATTTTAAGGACTGGTATAGGTGTGCTATCGATAGGTGTGACATACTGAGGGGTGTGATATACTTATAACATACTTTCTAACATAGAAAGTATATTATAGTACATTTGTATTGTGCAGCAGTTGTGTGCGGTTCTGCTGCAATACTGCAGCTAGATAGAGGGACAAACGTAATTTTAATAACTAATTGCAACTGGTGTGAAATACATACAAAATACATACAAAAAAATGTGTGAGCGGTGTGATATACCTATATTATACCTTCCAACATAGAAAGTATATTACAGTGCATTTGTATTGTGCAGCAGTTGTGTGGAATTCTTCTGAGATACCGCAGCTAGATAGAGGGACAAACGCTATTTGAAGTAAATAATTGCAACTGGTGTGATATACCTGTTGCCCCCCCCCCCCCCCCAAAAAAATGTATTAAGGGGTGCGATATACCTGCTTCCACAAAATACTGAAAGAGGGGATAGATATACCAGAGAGTCCACCAAAAACTATTGAGGCCTGCGATACACCGACTTCCACCAAATATTGATGAAGGGGTTTGTTATACCAGCTTCCAGCAAATACTCATTAAGGGGTTGTATATACCTGTTTCAACAAAATACTGATAGAGGGGAATGATATACCGGCTTCCACCAAATATTGATTGAGGCCTGCGATACACCGCCTTCCACCAAATATTGATTAAGGGGTTTCATATACCAACTTCCAGCAAATACTCCTTAAGGGGTTCTATATACCTGCTTCCACAAAATACTGATAGAGGGGATTGATATACCAGCTTTCAACATATATTGATTGAGGCCTGTGGTACACCGGCTTCCACCAAATATTGATTAAGAGGTTTGATTTACCGCCTTCCAGCAAATACTCATTAAGGGGTTCTATATACCTATTTCCACTAAATACTGATAGAGGAGATTGATATACCAACTTCCACCAAATATTGATTGAGGCCTGCAAAATACCTGCTTCCACAAATACTGCTCTTTTATAGCGACTTTGTCACAGGGTCATATTGAAAATGACAGGCAGAGGAAAAGGCAGGCCATTCCGCGGGGGTGGTAGGGGTCGGGCAGGTGCACTAGGCTGGAGCCTAAGTGGGAAGTTGGAGAAGGTGCATGCAATTACGTCAAAGGACGCACCAGAGTTGGTTGAGTGGCTCACTCAGCCTTCCGCTTCTGCACCCTCCTCATCCTCTGTATCTACACCCTCCTCACTCTCTGCTGTGTGCACCCCCAAAGACACCACCACAACTACCACTATAGCCCCTTCACTCGAGTCAGAGGAATTATTTTCCATCCATTCCCAGACCTTACCCATGTGCAGCCATTCTTGGCATCAGATCCGGTAAAGGAGATAGCAACGGCCCCCACCCAGCAGTCTGACGACAATACACAGTTCAGCCCAAGGACAGAGGTCCCCACTGTTGCTACCTACTCCGAGATCTCTATTGTCAGTGGTGGTAGAGGTGACGATGATGATGTCTTGATGGATGTCACGTGGGTGCCCACAAGAGAGGAAGAGGAGGGGAGTTCAGAGGGAGAGACAGAGCAGTAGATCGGGGGTAGAAGGAGGAGAAGCAGGCAGAACTCGCAGTGCACAGGAGGCAAAAAGCAGACTGCAAATGTATATGGAGCGAGCCATCCACCATGCACGGTCACATCTGGCGCTCCCACGACGCTCCGCAGTGTGGGCTTTTTTTAACGTGTCAGCTGCTGACACTAGTGTTGCCATCTGCAGCCTGGGCTGTGTTAACGCATAAGTCGCAGTAAGCCCAACACTCAAATAGGAATGACCACCTTAAGAAGGCACCTGGCCTCCCATCACCGAGCCCAATGGGAGCAACACCATCAGAACCCACAAAGACAAACTCCCAGCGCTCCACGTCCTGCCTCTTCTCCTTCTCCTCTCTCCTCCCATTTGTCCTCCACTCCACTTTCCACTGTGCCGTCGTTGGGGTCATCTGGCAAAAGACAGGCTTCTGTGGTCCAAATGTTCGAACGTAAAAAGTTAATGACGCCGGATAACCCTCTTGCCCAATGGCTGAACCCTGGCTTGTCGGAACTGCTAGCCCACCAACTACGTCCATATAAACTGGTGGACTCGGAGGCCTTTAGAAAATTTGTGGCCATTGGCACACCTCAATGGAAGGTCCCCAGAGGGAAATATTTCTCCCAGAAGCGCGTCTCCTATATGGCCATGTTCAGCGGCAAGTGAATGTATCACTGGCACACAGTGCCAGTGCCAAGATACATCTGACCACAGATACGTGGTCTAGCAAACACGGGCAGGGAAGTTACATAACTTTTACTGCACATTGGATAAACCTTCTGATGACTGTCAAGCATGCAACCCATGGCACCCATGTGGATTTGGTGTTACCGCCACGGATGGCATGCAGGCCTGCCTCTTCTTCTTATCCTCCTACTCCATCCTCCGTCTCCTCCTCGGCTGACTCCTTCTTTTTCACTGCTACCACCTCTTCCGCTGCACCCCACCCAAGCTACCCAGAACCTGTTCGACGTGCCAGGTAAGACGTTGCCATGCTGTGCTGCAGCTGTTGTGCCTGGAAGCCAAGAGCAACACCGGTCCTGCACTGCTTTCAGCTCTGCGGTCACAGGCCGATCAGTGGCTAACCCCGCTCAATTTGACAGTTGCTAAAGTAGTGTACGACAACGGTGCCAATATGCTGGGGGAAAAAAAACAAGGAAAAATGACACACGTGCCGTGCATGGCACACATCCTGAACTTAGTCATGCAGAAATTCGTTGCCAAATACCCCAGGGTCCAGGACATGTTGCGGCAGGTCAGGAAAATCTATGGCCATTTTAGAAGATCTTACACGGCTATGGCTCGCCTTGCTGATGTTCAGCGGCGACACCACCTGCCTGGCAGACGACTGATTTGTGACAGCCTGACGTGCTGGAACTCCACCTTGTATATGCTTGATAGGCTGTTCCAGTAGCAATGTGTCGTTAACGACTACCTATACGAACTCTGCAGTAGGACAGGTTCTGGGGAGCTTGGTTTCTTTTCACTGCACCAGTGGCTGCTCATGCGCGACGCATGCAGACTTCTGCGAACATTTGATGAGATCACCAAACTGGTCAGTCGCAGCCATGGTGCCTTCAGTGACATCGTACCTTACACCTTCTTTCTGGAGCGTGCATTGCTTTGTGTCATTGATCAAGCCGTCGAGGAGCTGGAAGATGAGGAAGTCGCATTGCTGAATGAATTCACAGGGGGGGCTACTCCATCTGAGACAAGTCAGCAGGAGTCTGAAGAGGAGTCAGAGGAGAATGGTACCTGGGGGAAGGAGGAGGAGGAGCAAGAAGAGCAGGCATTAAACTTTTCGTGGATCCCTGGTGTTCTCTGTGAATGGGGGGAGAAGACCGAGGGCAACATTCTCCTGGGCGATGAGCAGGAGGCATTGGGCTTCACTGTTTCCAATTTAGTGCAAATGGGGGCCTTCATGCTCCAGTGTTCGAAGAGGGACCCACGTATAAAAAGCATAAAGAGCAAGGACCAGTACTGGGTGGCAACGTACTTAGACCCCCGGTACAATCACAAAATGGCGGACATGTTAAAAGCATCACAGAGGGCTGTCAGAAAACAGCATTTCCAGGCCTTGCCATGAGAGATGCTGCATTCTGCTGTTGCGGGCAAGGAATTTCCACTCACCGAGAAACAGTTGCGGGTACCAATCCTACCGCGCATGCAAGAAGAGGGCGGTTTGAAGATGTGTTGGTCACTTCGGATATGAGATCATTCTTGCAGCCAACCGATTGACAGCCGCCCTCCGGATTCAGCCTCAGGGAGTGCCTAGACCGACAGGTGTCGGACTACATTGGTTTAACAGCCGATGTGGATGCTCTGAGAAGCGAGGAACCCCTGGACTACTGGGTGTGCAGGCTTGACCTGTGGCCAGAGCTGGCACGATTTGCCATGGAACTCTTGGCTTGCCCCTCGTTGAGTGTCCTGTCCGAAAGGACATTCAGCGCAGCAGGGCGTATCGTGACCGATAAGCGCACTCGTCTAGATCACGACAGTGTGGACTACCTCACATTTCTAAAATTGAATGAGGCATAGATCTTGGAGGAATTTAACACCTGTGACGACCACGTTTAATTGAATTTCCTCATGCCAGGCTACGCATATTTGCCACTACCCAGAACAAAGAATGGTCCCTGTCTTATGTCCGGTGAATGCCTATTGTTTGGGGCCTGTACTCCACTGGCCTGCAGTAAAATTGGTATCCAATTTGACCGTCTAATATACCTCCAGCCACATAATCACTTGATCTTTTCTGTACGGTGACTGCCTAATTGTTGGGTCATTTGAGGAATTCAACACCTGTGACGACCACGTGTTATCGAATTTCACCTATTATCATTTGGGGTTTATTCAAGAGGGGGGATTTCGTTAGCCATGTTTTTAATCCAATTTTATATTTTTAGTTCTTTTAAACATATGTATTTGACATGTATTTGTAGTGGCCTGCAGTAAAATTTATATCAAATGACTATTACACCTCTAGCCACATAATCACTTGATCTTTTCTGTACGGTAAATGCCTAGTGTTTGGGGCCTGTACTGCAATGGACTACTGTAAAATAGTTACCGCATAATGTACCTTGAGCCACATAATCACAATTTCTTTTATGTCAAATGAATGTCTAATTTTTAGGGCCCATACTCCCGTGGCCTAAAATAAAGTTTTTCTAGGCTCCAGCAGGGCACATTTTTGCGAATTTCCCTTTAAGACGCATAAAAATGGCCCATGATTAAAATACTAATTTTTTGTGGGAATTTTTGTCATTGATCCCCCTCTAGTATGTCTCTGTCCATATTATGAGACTATTTGTGCATGTCTAGTAAATATTTGATAGCTGCAAATATGACCTGAAGGATTTTCAGGTTCGCCTGCCATTAAAGTGAATGGGGCCCGCCGCGAATTTGCAGTTCGCGAACATTTGATTGCATTTTCGTGATCACGTTCGTGAATCATCCCAACCGATGTTCGTCCATCACTAATAAAGAGCTCCTCAGTTTAGCTGCCTGATGGAGTAAAGAGAAAATGCAGATCCTGCTACTAGAGAAACTCATCCCTGCACAGAGAAAAAGGTTACAAATTTGAATAAAGGTCAATTGAAAAATGATTTTTTTAGCTCAAAATGGGTGCAATGCAATAATAAATAAATAAAAATGCCCCCAAAGGTATACATAGCCTTTAAAGGTGTTCTCTGGGAATAAAAAAAAAAATAATTGCTGAAAATACATATTACTTTTTTAAACACCGTTTTCATTATTTATAATTGCATCAGGGAAAATAAGATGGCCACTGCCCTATTAGCACATATAAAACCCAGCCTAATCACATAGATGGTTGGGTTATTGCATAGCAATAAGCTAAAAAGCTGTCTCTGCTCTCCTCAGTGCTCTGTCTGGCATGAATTACAATCCTATTTACATCTTCAGTTGTGTGTGTAGGAAAAGAGCTACCGTAAGTGAAAGTAGAGAGAGGATAGACAAAACAGTTGTGGGGCTGTAAACACTGCATAAGAGCAAAATACCTATATATGGCGTAAAATACGTACTGTAACTATAAAACTCATAAGATAGCTTGGCAATATATTTTATGGTAACATATGATACATGACAAGATTACAAATTGCCGCTTTACATTCAAATTACTGGGAGTTCACCACTATAAACTTGAATATGTAAAATATAGAAGTGTAGTAAATCTACAAGTAATTAGAACAGAATCTTCCAGCCTATAAAAGCAGTTTCTGAGCAGTGAGTTTTAAACTATTTCGTATTTCATAGTTGCTTGCAAAAAAACTCTTGTTACCAGCCTGCCCCAAAGAAAGCAAAACCTCTCTTGCTTTGGGCAGACAGCAGAAATGTGATGACTAAGCCACAATGGATGATCATATAATTGCAGCATTTACAAATTAGCCTATACATGGAGAGATAAGGAACATTTAGTATACAATCCTAAAAGTACATTGAAATATAAAGTTTAAATGTTATTTTCATGTATTTTAATGTTAATAGAGATAATAAAACATTTAGAAATGTGTCATCTAATTCTCAGACGTCATTGCCCACCTGAGCACCGTCTTTAAACAGCAGACAGTACAGTTCATTATCCTGTAAATTTCTGGAATATTCAGTTTGTATTCTTAGTAGAGGAGCCAGCAGAGAACAATGGGACTGATGAATGAATAAATGATATTGCAGAGAAAGCTTTTTGTGAAGACCTTTTATATCTAATCAAAATTGTATTCTATTTCCACATACAGTTGTAATAAAAAGTATGTGAACCCTTTAGAATGATATGGATTTGTGCACAAATTGGTCATAAAATGTGATATTATCTTCATCTAAGTCACAACAATAGACAATCACACTCTGCCTAAACTAATAACACACAAAGAAATAAATGTTGCCATGTTTTTAATGAACACACCATGTAAACATTCACAATGCAGGTGGAAAAAGTATGTGAACTCCTAGAGCTAATTGGAGTAAGGTGTCAGCCAACTGGAGTCCAATTAATGAGATGAGATTGGAGGTGTTGGTTACAGCTGCCCTGCCCTATAAAAAACACTCACCAGTTCTGGGTTTGTTTTTCACAAGAAGCATTGCCTGATGTAAATGATGCCTTGCACAAAAGAGCTCTCAGAAGACCTACGATTAAGAATTGTTGACTTGCATAAAGCTGGGAAGGGTTATAAAAGTATCTCCAAAAGCCTTGCTGTTTATCAGTCCACGGTAAGACAAATTGTCTATAAATAAAGAAAGTTCAGCACTGCTGCTACTCTAGGAGTGACCGTCATGTAAAGATGACTGCAAGAGCACAGCGCAGACTGCTCAATGAGGTGAAGAAAAATCCTAGAGTGTCAGCTAAAGACTTACAAAAGTTTCTGACATATGCTAACATCCCTGTTAGCGAATCTACGATACGTAATACACTAAACAAGAATGGATTTCATGGGAAGATACAACAGAGGAAGCCACTGCTGCCAAAAAAAAAACATTGCTGCACGTTAACAGCTTGCACAAGAGCACCTAGATGTTCCACAGCAGTACTGGCAAAATATTCTGTGGACAGATGAAACCAAAGTTGAGTTGTTTGAAAGAAACACACAACACTGTGTGTGGAGAAAAAGAGGCACAGCACACCAACATCAAAACCTGATCCCAACTAGGAAGTATGGTGGTGGGGGCATCGTGGTTTGGGGCTGCTTTGCTGCATCAGGGCTTGGACGGATTGCTATCATCGAAAGAGAAATAAATTCCCAAGTTTATCAAGACATTTTGCAGGAGAACTTAATGCCATCTGTCCACCAGCTGAAGCTCAACAGAAGATGAGTGTAACGCTTTGCCCTGTGAATGTGCGGATATCTGCCAGGCTGGCTGCACATGTCTGACTCTTCTCTTTGTTTTGGTTTAGGTTTGAGCTGGATCCACCTTCCCTCAGGTGTACTGGGTTGATTTTTAGCGAGGCTATTTATTCCTCCTTCTCCCAGTGGCCTGTGCGGGTTATAGTTCATTCCTGTGGGCTTTGGATGTGCTGTGGATCGTCAGCTCAAGATAAGTCCTCTCTGTTTCTTCCCTTGGTGTCTTTATCTAGGCCTCTAGGGAGACGCTTGCTTCCTTCTGTTTGAAGAAGCAGGTCACCTCTTCCCCTTTTCCTTCTGCTCAGGGTTTTCCCAGGGTATATAGACTTAGACATGAGGGCATGTGCATATCCACCATTAGGGTTTGCACATGTGCACAGCAGTATAGGGAAAGCCTTAGGGATCGCTAGGAGGTGACCCTTTTCAACCTAGCTTTTGGACCTAGTCAATTGTTCTGTTTGTTTTCCTATGTTTGGTTATTTCCCTGCTTACCTACCCACTGTGATAATGGGTGTTGCAACAGGACAACGACCCAAAGCATAGAAGTAAATCAACAACAGAATGGCTTAAACAGAAGAAAATACGCCTTCTGGAGTGGCCCAGTCAGAGTCCTAACCTCAACCCGATTGAGATGCTGAGGCAGGACGTCAAGAAAGCGATTCACACCAGACATCCCAACAATATTGCTGAACTGAAACAGTTTTTTAAAGAGGAATGGTCAAGAATTACTCATGACCGTTGTGCACATCTGATCTGCAACTACAGGAAACGTTTGGTTGAAGTTATTGCTGCCAAAGCAGGTTCAACCAGTTATTAAATCCAAGGATTCACATACGTTTTCCACCTGCACTGTGAATGTTTACATGGTGTGTTCAATAAAAACGTGGTAACATTTAATTCTTTGTGTGTTATTAGTTTAAGCACACTGTGATTGTCTATTGTTGTTACATTTTATGACCGATTTGTGCAGAAATCCATATCATTCCAAAGGGTTCACATACTTTTTCTTGCAACTGTAGATATGCAAAGGAATAACAGAAATACAGAAGTACAAATATAAGTGTGAAAAAGGTGGGCAAAGTAAGCCATAATTACATTTGTAGCTAAACAGGTAACAATGAGTGTTCAAAAACAGGTAAAAATGAGTGTTCCTACATAAAAGTAGGAGTCAGGATGGAGGAAGGAAAGAATCCCTCTATAGAAATTATATTGGATCCGTTCTCAGCAGAGCTGATGAAACCAGAAACTGCTCTGAGAAGCGCTGCTACACGTATATGGTTCCAGCAAAGGTTTAGATCTCCTTGGATGTGCTTAATCATAAAATAGTCACTGTGGATGTGGAACTTAACAGCAAGGAGAAACTATGTACCCAAAAGAGCTATACTTCTTTAAAGCCGAATCATTGAAGTATATCACATATCTCATTGCCCTCAGCAAAATTACAGATATTTCCACCACACACATGAGAAGGTTGAGATCATTCATTCATTCTTCAATGGGAATATGTGGGATGATCAAATTAGCTCTATATTAGACAACTTAAAGGGGTAGTCCTAGATTTTTTTTTTTATCCTCCCCAGCAAGTGGTACCTGTGACAATCTATACTTACCTTCTTGGTGCCATTCCTTTCTGGCCCTGTAGTTCCCTGGATATCTCCATTGTACATCCAGTCCCCACCTGTCAGCTTTCACATGAACACAGTCACATGCCAGTGGGTGTCACCACTGAGGAAGTTATTGACTGCAGCAGCGCGTGTTGCTCCTTTAACCGATGGGGATCGTAAGGCCAGTAAAGACATCAACAGAGCCACAAATGTGGACTTAAGCAGCTGGGCACAGATACAATCTTGGACAACCCCCTTTAAAGTGGAACTCCAGGCAAAACTCTTACTATACTATGCCTAGTGTAGAACACAACTTGTCTTACAGTAGCAAATCGTACTGGATCCTGAAGTCCTCTAATGCCTGTATCTTAGCCACAAACAAATTGCAACGCCACACTTCAGTGAGAAAGTGGTAAATACAAACTTTATTAAAGGTAAAATATTACAAAACAGTACATAGATAATTATTTTAGACAGCAGCCATAACAAAATGGAGAACACAAAACCAAGGAGGAGGCTGAGGGGTCAGCACACACGGGACACTGCGAACAGCATGAAAAAAGCAGGCATCCACATTCACCTGTCAGTAAGGTGCATGAAACTCTTGGACAAAACCAAGGAAAAAGGAAAGAGTGAAAGTGACATGTGGAGAAACATAAATGTAGTAAATACCCGCTGTGTGCTGGCTCCTCAGCCGCCGCCTCCCAACGCCGTTTCGCCAGACACGCTGGCTTCTTCCGGGGATGGTGTGTAGGTGGTACTATGGTCTTTTTATAGTGATCTTAATAAGAGGATAACAGATTGGTGTGCTAAAGGAACACCCACAATGGGCGGACCAATAGACCATGTTACCAGAAAGTCACTCGTAAAATGTTGAAATATACTGTTTAGTCAGATGTGCAATCAAGGTAAAAATAGAATAAGACTCGATAGTTGATAGTCTATGGTATAAAAAGGAGGCACACTGCAAGAACACTGCAAAAAATATGCAAAAACAGAATATAAGTTCAGAGTAAAAGGACCTTCTGACATAAGGTTGTGAGTATCTTACTTAACGTAGACTTGGAGCCAGGGGCTAAAGGCTCCTTGGCCCTGGTGCAAGAGTTCAGCTTGGGCCCCCCTTCCCTCAGTGCTTTGTGGCCATAGGCAGGGAAGCACATAGCCTTCGTGCTGCCTGAAGCAAAAATTGAAATGGCACCCCCGTGCCAAATTCTTGACTTAACCCCTTCCCTCCAGCCATAGGTGTAACTTGACCAGCATGCACTTTCTGTTATACTAGTATCTTATTATGTGGCACAAGGGTCTTCGGGCCCCCTCAGGCTCTTGGGATCAGTAGTAACTACTACCTTTGCACCCCCTATAGATACTCCCCTGCTTGGAGCCGAAGAGGGTCTGTTGCTATTGAGTAGAGATGACCAAAGTTTAGAAAAATTATATTAAGCTGATTTGCCAAACTTCAACCAGAAATTCAATTAATTCAATTAATTTGTCATGAATCACAATAAATCATGTATAGCCAGGCACTCTCCCTAATCACATTCATCCCACTTGATGGCCCAATCTCAGTGTGAATGCTTGGAAGTTAAATAACATGGAGGTGCAGGGAGACTGTATTGCTGGGTGTATGACTTTCTAGTGAACACACAATCATAGCTAATCCATTCTGTAGATACTGTGCCTTCAGTATTACAGGTGTAATTTATCACCATCTACATCACTATGCAATGAACCAAGATTCATATCTAATCCATTCTGGTAAACAAAAAGAAAAGCATACATCACCCTTCAGCATGACAGATGCTCAAAATACAAGATGTTTATTTTTTTTCTGTTCTTGTGACGGAAAAATAAACGGTGATGTCAACACAGACAAACAGGGACAATAGTGGCTCCATAACAGAAAGGAAATGGGGGCCAACAGCAGTAACAGGGACAATAGTAGACCCATGACAAAGTGAGGAGGGGGGCAGCAGCAGTGACAGTGACAGTAGTCGCCCCATGACAGAGTGGTGAGGGGGAGCAACAGCATTGGCATACAGCACAAGATGGTGGCAGATCACAGTAGTAGCAGAACCCAAAAACAGCAGTGTGATAGCAAGCATGCATATCCTTTAAAAAATGTAACATGTACATATCAGTAGGCCAAGAAGCCCCAGGAATGTAGGAATGGCAGTAGAGGCAGAAGGCAGGTGGCATCAGGCTGGTGGCAGCATCAGAATGGTGGCAGCAGGACGTGCCCAGAAGTAGCGGGTCATTTTGCAAAATATTCCAGTGTGCCAGCACACTACAGTATGATCATTAGTGGCAGAATGATCTATTCTGTTGCATCAGCCACCAGTGCCTGGAAATCTGGGTTGATCTATGCCTAGTCTCTCAACATTTTAGGAGGAAAGGCGAGTTCTCTTAGGGGTAACTATGCCCCCCATTGCACTGAATACCCGCTCTGGTACCACACTATTCACTGGGCAGGAAAGCAAGCCCATGGCAAACTCGGCCAGTTGTGACCATGCTTTAAATTTGCATGCTCAGTAGTCCAGGAGATCTTCGATCATGGGTGACAGTGTGCAGTCCAAGTATGCCACCACCTGCTTGTTGAGGTTCACCTGTATGTGTGGTGGCTGGGTGGTTTCTTCAGTAGGCAGCCGAAGAAAACTGCTCCTGACTGAATTTGTTGAATATGGTGCTGGTGCTGCTCCTGCCCCTCCCTCCCTTCACCACTAGTCATGGCAGTGGTGCATGAGCCTATAGTGTCCCCTTGGTCAGACCTTCCTGAGGACTGGTGATGGAGCTTGTAGGCAGCAACCAACTGACTGCACAGCATGTCTCTATAGTAGTCCATTTTTGCATCCCTCTCAGAAGGTCTAAAAATGCCCCTATTTTTGACAGATAGAGAGGGTCTAAAAATGTGGATTGCCAGTAATTATGACAATGCGGCTGTCACTACACAAACATGACAGCAGGCATCTGCCCATTTGTGCAAGGGACTTGGAGGGCCTCCCTGCCTCCATTTCCACTGCATACTGCCACAGGCTGTCAGGGTTATTTGGGTAGTCTTCGTCGTCGCCCTCCAGCTTCTCATGCTCCTCCTGATACCCTCCCGTTACCTGGGCAGATAAACCCCTCAGTTGTGTATATAATTCTGCCAATTTATCCTCTTAGGGGCTCAGGTGGACATGAAATGGAGGTGCCATGTCTTCTGTCCCCTCACCAATCAGATTTGTCAGCACCCCCTGCAGGACGTGAAGGAATGACATTATTAATTCAGTGGTTCTACCAACTGACAAATAATGTGGCCTCGTGAGCAAATGGTACGTGTCACGCATGAGCTGTCTTTGGCTAACGTAGAAGTGACACCAGAGAGTAGACCTGTCCATCTGCAGCATTAAGAAATCATTGACCGCCTTCCTCTGCTCATACAGGCAGTCTAACATATAGAGCATGGAGCTCCAATGGGTGGAAACATCTCATAGCAGGTGATGCTGGGGAAGAGAATTTTGCAAGTACATGTTTCGCATGGTAAAAGTGGCTGAAGTGCATGCAGTTTCCTGGACATTTTTACCAGCTCTTGCAGTTCAGTGGAAGACTTTAGGAACTAGATGACAACAAGATTATAGACGTGCGCCATGCAGGGCGCATGAGTCAGCCCTCCCTGAAGCAGGGCAGACAAAATGTTCTTCCTGTAATCAGTAACCATGGTTCCTATCTCCAGTTCTTTATTGATGATGTAGAGCAGTTCCTCTGCGGTGTGGCTCCATTCACCAAGGCTGACCAGGTGCGGAACCATGTGACAACGCCTAGCTTTGCATAGCTTATATGCTGGAGGACCACTGTGAACTGTGCCTAGAGGGGAGGGTGAGGACAAGGTGGAAGATGAGGAGGCAGAGGAAGACATTGGCGCAGAAATCCCAGCATTAAAATGCATAGGCAGTGGTCCAGACCGACATTTACCCAGGGTTATGAACAACATATATTGACCTTGTCCATAGTTACAACTCCATATGTTAGCACTGGCATGAACTTTACCAGAAACAAGAGGCCCAAGGACTGGCCCACCTTCTGCTTAATGTATGTGTGCAGGGCTGGTACAGCTTTTTTGTAAAACTGTGAGCTTAGGACTCTCCACCTTCATCAGTTCTCTGAAATGTGCAGAATTAAATACATGGAAAGAGAGGGATTGTGGTACCAGCAACTTGGCAAGGTTTGTTCAGCTTCTGCTCTGCATACTGTTGTCTTTTTGTAATTGTCTCAGTGATTGATTGTTGTCAAAACATGTTACGAGGAGCTTCCTTCTGTTAATGTTGTCGTGCTCTGACTGCTGGAGGTTGCTGCTTCAGGATGTAACACTAAATGAGTGGCACGGTTTTCTCATGCCACCTAATGGTGACGTTCCATCTGTTGACGCAAGGCTGTGATGCCAACATTAGTACCCTGGATGCACATCACCTAACATCCCCCAGCAACTTGGTGAAAAAGTCTCACACTGCTGATTATGGAATTGTTTTCTCCACTATTGCGTGATGCCTGCCTGCTGCTGCTTTTTTGAACTTGTGCACTGATAGTGTGTTTCTCATTAGTGATGAGCGAGCATGCTCGGCCGAATACCTGTCCGGCTCGAGCATCGCTATGCTCGGCCGAGTACCACATGTGTTCGAGTGCCATGCTCGAGTTCCCCCCCCCCCCCCGAACATTTCGCGGCTGCTAAGCAGCCAATAAACATGCAGGTAAGTACTACCTTACTGTAATGCCAGTAGCCATGTTGGCTGCTGGCATTACAGTGATTGGCTGGCTGAAACGCATCATCGGGTGCTATATATGCCATGCTCGAGTCTCCCCCCCAAACATTTTGCGGCTGCTAAGCAGCCAATAAACATGTAGGTAAGTACTGCCTTACTGTAATTTCAGTAGCCATGTTGGCTGCTGGCATTACAGTGATTGGCTGGCTGAAACGCATCATCGGGTGCTATATAGCACCCGATGGCGCGGGTTCGGCTCATTGTGAGTCAGGGAGAGCTGCGCTTAGGAAGGGACAGATAGTGTAGGGAGATTGTGATCGCAATATATTTCAGTGAATAACGTTTCAAAGACCCAAAAGTCCTTTTAAGAACTATTGTGTGTGGTGGCAGCAATTTAATTGTGCAAAGTTGTACTACATTTTTTTATTATACTTTGCAAAATAGCGATTTTTTTGCTACATAGAAGGTGTCTGCAGTGACTTGAGACATCTGTGCAGCAATACCTTCTGTGTATCAGGGGCAAACATAGGAAGAATATTAGTGAAAACAATAATTTTTTCCCATAATCCACATTTTTGCTGTCACAGTTCTGTGAATTGTGTGATCTGCGCTTCAATACCTTGTGTGGTTGTCAGGCCCAGATATAGGGAAAAAATTATAATACAGAAAACACTATTTTTTTTCCCCATAATCTGTCCACATTTTCGCTGTCAACGGTGTAATCCGTGAATTGTGTCATCTGCGCTTCAATACCTTGTGTGGTTGTCAGGCCCAGATATAGGGAAAAAATTATAATACAGAAAACACTATTTTTTTCCCCCCATAATCTGTCCACATTTTTGCTGTCAACTGTGTTATCCATGGAATGTGTGATCTGCCCTTCAATACCTTGTGTGGTTGTCAGGCCCAGATATAGGGAAAAAATTTAAAATACAGAAAATAATTTTTCTTCTATAATCTATCCACATTTTTGCTGTCAATGGTGTAATCCATGAATTCTATGATCTGCGCTTCAACACCTTGTGTGGGTGTCATGCCCAAATATAGGGAAAGAATGTAAATACAGAAAACATTTTTTCTCGCATAATCTGTCCACATCTTTGTTCTCAATGGTGTAATCCGTTAATTGTGTGATCTGCGCTTCAATAACTTGTGTGGTTGTCAGGCCTAGATATAAGGAAAACATTTTAAATACAGAAAACAATTTTTCTCCCATAGTCTATCCACATTTTTGCTGTCAACAGTGTAATCTGTGAATTGTGTGATCTGCGCTTGAACACCTTGTGTGGTTGTCAGGCCCAGATATAGGGAAAAATACTGTATAAATATAAATATAAACTACATCAGAAAACAGTGTCTGTCAGATTCCAATAATCTGAGCCTAAAATAGTGTCCATATTCTGTGGTGTCCTGTGACATATACTGTCCTGCATACGAAAACTCTTTCTTTAAGGCAAATTCCAATAATCTGGGCCTAATATAGTGTCCATATTCTGTGTGTTTCTGTGACATATACTTCCCTGCATTCGAAAGCTGTTTCTTTAGGGCAAATTCCAATAATCTGGGCCTAATATGGTGGCCAATCTCCTGTCAAAGGCGCAGGCCAGGATGCCCCTCGCTCTGCACCTGGACCTTCGCATGAACCTTCAGCAACAACATCCACTTCCCTGTCCCAGGCCAGCGTCCAAATGTCCATAACACAGTCATTTGAATGCTAGCGCAAATACCCACCCACCCATCCACCCACCCACCCACAGGCCATAGCACTAAATGCGCAACATTCAAAATTACTGGCCCTTGAAATGTTGCCATTTAGGCATGTGGACACCGAGGCCTTCCACAGCCTGATGTCGGCGGCCGTCCCTCGGTACGCAGTCCCCAGCCGCCACTATTTTTCACGGTGTGCCTTGCCTGCCTTACACCAGCATGTGTCCCAGAACATCACCCGTGCCCTGACCAACGCAGTTACTGGGAAGGTCCACTTAACCACGGACACATGGACCAGTGCTGGTGGCCAGGGACACTACATTTCCCTGATCGCACACTGGGTGAATGTGGTGGAGGCCGGGAGTGAGTTGTATCCTGGGATGGCACAGGTGCTACCCACGCCCAGGATTACGGGCCCTACATCCATCAGGGTCTCCGCCAGCAGCTATGTTACTGACTCCAACCCACACTTCTCCTCCTCCGCCGCCGCCTCCTCATCCACCTCCAGCAGCAGTCAGCTATCAGTTGCTAGCTGGAAGCAGTGTTGCACTGCTGTAGGTAAGCGTCAACAGACTGTGCTGAAGTTGATCTGTTTAGGGGACAAACAGCACACTGCCGCAGAGCTGTGGCAGGGTGCAATGGACCAGACCGAGCTGTGTCTCTCGCCACTCAACCTATAACCAGGCATCGTTGTGTCTGACGATGGCCGTAACTTGGTGGCAGCTTTGGAGCTCGGCAACCTGACACACATCCCATGCCTAGCCCTCGTCTTAAACTTAGTGGTTCAGCGGTTTACAAAAACCTACCCCAATTTGCCAGAGCTACTAGTGAAGATGCGCCACGTGTGTGCCCATTTCCACAAGTCATCCACAGGTTCAGCCGGTCTGTCAATGCTGCAGCCGCTTTTGTGGCTTCCAGCTCACCGACTGTTGTGCGACGTGAGCACGCGCTGGAACTCTACGCTCCACATGTTGGCCAGCCTTTGTGAGCAGCAGAGGGCAGTTGTGGAATACCAGCTGCAACATGGTCGTCGCCTTTTCGAGTCAACTGCCACTATTCATAAGCAAGGAATGGGCATTGATATAAGACCTCTGTGAGGTTTTAGAAAACTTTGATGAATCCACACAGATGGTTAGTGGTAACGCTATGATCAGCGTAATCATCCCACTGCTGTGTCTACTCAAACGATCGCTGCTCACAATTAAGGACGACGCTCTGAATGTGGCAGACGAGGAAATGGGGGAGGACATTACACAGGGTGATAGCCAGCCCACCCTCAGTTCGTCTTCTCAGCGAAAATTGGACCATGAAGAGGAGGAGGAGCAGGAGGAGGAGCTGGAGACAGTTGCCTCTGCTACAGAGGGTAGTACCCATGGAACTTTAATTCCATCTGTTCAGCGTGGATGGGCAGAAGAGGAGAAGGATGAGGAGATGGAGAGTCATCCTGATGTCGACATCGACGTCTTGTCTGTTGGTACTCTTGCACACATAGCTGACTTCATGTTAGGCTACCTTTCCAGCGACCCTCGTGTTATGCGCATATTAGATAACACAGATTACTGGGTGTTCACCCTTCTCGAACCCAGCTACAAAGAGAACTTCTCATCTCTCATTCCTCTGGTGGAGAGGACGAGCAAAATGGTGCAACCAGAAGATCCTAGTTGGAAAATTGCTGCAACATTTTCCTTCTGACAATGCTGGCAGCAGAGTCTGTACTTCCTTGGCTAACCGAGGTGGGGAGACAAGGGGAACACACAGCAGTTCCAACAGAGGCAGGGCAACACTATCCAAAGCCTAGGACAGTTTCATGACACCCCACCAGCACCCGCACCCTGATGTGCAGCCTACTGCCACAAGGAGAGAAACATTTTGGAAGATGTTGAAGGAGTACATAGCAGACCGTGTCAGCGTCCTTAATGATCCCTCAGTGCCTTACAACTACTGGGTGTCCAAGCTGGACACGAGGCACGAACTGGTGCTCTACACTTTGGAGGTGCTTGCCTGCCCTGCCGCCAGCGTTTTGTCTGAGCGTGTATTTAGTGCTGCTGGTGGCATTATAACAGATAAGCGTATCCACCTGTCAACTGAAAATGCTGACAGGTTGACTCATATAAAAATGAACAAGGTCAATCTGACCATGGCTTCTTGACTCCACCAGAGAAATGCTGATGAACATAACGGCACTTTACATGTGTTGTTTTTAATGTAGTTAATAGACTGTTTTCCCATGCTCCCCTTCCACCACAAACAAGGGTATATGGCTGAATCTTCCTTTTCTCTTCCTCCTTCTCCTCTTCGATCATATCAACATGCATTGCTTATTCGTCACATATAATTCCCTTGCATATATGGCCTTTGAATATAATTTATTAGAGTGTCCGCATGCAAGAAGGCCCTCGCATCTAATTTTTTAGAGGGTCCGCTCACCAGCAGGCCGTCATATTGAATTTTTAGAGGGTTCGCTCACCTGCAGGCCCGCAACTCAAATGTTTTACAGGATCAGCTCACCTGCAGGTCCAAACCTAAGATCTTTTACAGGGTCAGCTCACTTGCAGGCCCGCAACTCAATGTGAGTAGTGTTGAGCGGGAGGTGCCATATTCGATTTTTGCGAATATTCGCTTCAATATTTGTCTTATATTCGTTGAAATCGAATATTCGTCATTATTGTATTTATCGCGATTAATATGCGATTTAATCATTCGCATATTGTGATTTTTAAGCTTAGAATTAGAAGTTATAAATTATAACTTCTAATTGCCTTATAACTTAATAATAAGGCAACTTTCCTATTCTTTAATCTTGGAGATCTAGATTTAACACGAATATAGCGCTATATTTTATGTCTTTGTTAATAAAAGAATCAAGATAGCGAAGTATTCTTTATTCTACATCAACGAAGATAGCGAAGTATTCTACATCAACGAAGATGGCGAAGTATTTTACATCAACGAAGATAGCGAATATTATTGCATTGAAATTCCAGGTTTGGCGATTTTGCTGTAGGTGGTATTGGTAGAATTAACTAATAAAACAAATATAGTACTGTATGTCCGAATAGTGCATTATAAAAGTTGGATTCGCAATGCGGTTAATAATAGCAAATATTATCGCATTGCGATTACAACTTAAGCGATTTTGATAATGGTGGTATTAGGAGAATTAACGGTCGGATATAACAAATATAGTACTATATCTAAGAATAGTGGATTATAAAAGTTGGATTCGCAATGCGGTTAATAATAATGGCAAATATTATCGCATTGGGATTACAAATTAGCACTGCTAGATTCCATATTTGTTAACTTCGTTAATTCTAGCAAGCTGAACCGTTCCATTAGAGACCCAGCAGCAGTTACAAGTTAAAATCGCAATGCGATTAATATAACTTGAATAAATCGCATTGCGATTTCAACTTAGATCTGGTTTACTAAATTACTTTAAATTAGCGAGGATGACGAATATATTTATTAGTCAAAACAAAATATTCTCCATCTTCGCTAATTCAAGAAATCTAACCATTGTAAACCAGGTACAAGTTAAAATCATTATGCGATTTATTAAAGTTATATTATTCGCATTGCGATTGCAACTTGATTCTCACATCCGACAGTACATTCTAGTATGGTGATGGGGACGCTCAATGCGCACGGGAAGTATATAGAGGCGGTAATGGGCACCAACTTGAGCGGGCAGGGAGCAAGGAATCCTCTCTTAAAAGTACTGCTTTTGGACAAAGCTAGGGTAACAATAAAAAAAAATAATAATAATATTCAAAATAACGAATATAAAGCACTATATTCGAAATATTTGTGCCGGTATTCGCTTAAAAATTTCGATATTTGAATATTCGCGCTCAACACTAAATGTGAGTGCCTCTTCCTTTTGTGTTGAATGTTTTTAATCAATTTTTCCTATAAAAATCGTTGTTTTTTTTTACTTTGGTTTTGTGCTTAAAACCTTTATTAGATTGTGGGCCTGGTGATCACTTTAAGGCCTTTTAAGCAGCATCATCAGCAGCATGATGATAAAAATGAGTGTCAAGGTGAAATGTGTGGAGATGGCAGCATGAGGAGGCCACATAGTGGCACAATGACAGAGTCTGGATAAAAGACTGAGGCCACATATTGTTTAGAAAGATGCAGATTGAAACCATCTGTGGAGCTGTATCACGGTCACCTGCAGATCAATGCAGACCAGCTATAGGGGAAGCAGGGGAAGCTGCAGCTTTGGGGCCCTGACCCAGAAGGGGCCCATTCAGGAGGAGGAGGACTAATGGATTTGGTCAGGGCCCCCTCAACAGTATTACACAACGAAATTATATAGAGTGACGGTATAGTCAGTGTATAAAACGGATGGAACAGCTGCTGTCCCTGGTCTGAGAGAGAGATCTTTACTAGCCACAGGAATGGAGGCGGCATGAAAGGAAGGGGTCGCAAAACAATTACTGTGGGATGGAGCCCCATTCAAAAATTAGCTGTGGGGCCCAGTCATTTCTAGCTACGCCACTGATGCAGCCCACAAAAGCAAGTTAGGTTTATCGATGACAAAATCATAATTAAATTGTGGGCCTGGTGATCGATTTAAACCCTTTTGAGCTGCATCAGCAGAAGCATGGTAAAAAAAATTGTGGCAAGGCGACATGGTGTGGAGATGCCAGCATGAGGAGGCCACATAGTGGCACAATGACTGAGTCTGGATAAAAGACTAAGGCCACAGATTGCTTAGAAAGATGCAGATGGAAACAATCTGAGGAGCTGTATCATGGTCACCTGCAGATTAATGCAGCCATCAAAATCAAGTTGGGTTTGACGGTTCCACCTCAGCTCACCAGCAGGCCCGCACCTAAAATATTTTATAGGGTCAGCTCACATGCAGGCCCTCGCATAGAACTTTTTAAAGGGTCAGCTCAGCTGCAGTCCCTCGCATATAATGTTTTACAGGGTCAGCTCACCAGCAGGCCCGAACCTAAAATCTTTTACAGGGTCAGCTCACCTTCAGGACCACAACTTCAATCTTTCACAGGGTCAGCTCACCTGCAGGCCCGCAACTCATGCTGCCTTGCTTTGAAGTAGTAGCCATAGCCGTTTATCAGGCTCCCTCTCCGAAATCGAACAATGATTCCCCGTTACTGGTGGTCACCATGTTCCATGTTAGGCGCATAAAAGAACATCGAAAGTTGATAGGGAAGATATCCAAATGGATTGTGGACGTCACAGGGACGTGCGATCAGGCAGACGTTATCTAGAGTCAACAAATCGGCAGCAGGGCCTCTCCTGTATAATGTTTCCTCATCCAAAATACCGCAGTGACATTCCCTGTAATTTTTTATTACTCATTCCCATAACAGGGCATCTTAAGAGTCCTGTGTTGTTATTTATCGTCACTACCTCCCCGAGTTGGGAGTGGGTAATTGCAGCACGCCTGCTGCCTTCCTTCGATTTTTTTGCTTTAATAACATGACCAACCCTCTCTACCCAATCAGATTTCAGACAGCAGAAGGAGAAGCAAAAAGCAAGAGGCAGATTCAGGACAGGTGAGCGCACAGAAGTAGTTCCTGGGCCATACCAACTAAGTGTGGTGTCCTGGCTGTGTGTATCTGTTGTCATTTGAGATGATGTTGTAGTGCGAGTCAACCAT
Organism: Bufo gargarizans; assembly: GCF_014858855.1. NCBI lineage: Eukaryota > Metazoa > Chordata > Amphibia > Anura > Bufonidae > Bufo > Bufo gargarizans. The sequence goes on from NC_058080.1 coordinate 450,206,102, forward strand.
TTCAGTACAACTGGATTGTTGTTCAAAACACATCTGCTGGATGATAATAGCAACTCTAGCCTGTTGCTGCGGCTGCTACCAACCTCCCTTCTTCTGCTCCTACTTGTGTTGGCTACAGGAATATTTTTGCCACTTCCCATTCATTTGAAGGGCCCAGACAACTGTCTGTTGGCCATAGTGTACAGTAACTGTATCAGTAATGTAATGGATTAACTAAGAATGGCAATTGTACAAGATAAACGCACCTATATATTGCACATTAAAGATGAGCAAATCATTTCTAAAATAATCATATTTGACCCACATTTTCCAAAAATTCCGTCAAATCCAAATTTATCGGAGACTCGATCCCCACATTTCTTGAAATGGCATTAACCATTTTTTAGAACAGAAAACATAAAAAATCCAACAGTGCTATTTTTAAACAGGCTGTTTGTTACCACCAGCTGCCAAGGTAAAACTGGATTGGTGTTAAAAAGCTTGATAAGATGCATACAGTTCTGGGATTCCCCAGAGCGTCATCTACAGCATTTCAGGACAATTTTCGATTTGGGTCCAATTTATTTGGACCCAATCGAATCTTCTGACAAATCGAATTTCGAGAAATTTAATAACTGGCATCTCTCCTTATGTCTTTTTATTCAGTTAATAGTTGTATTTTTTTTTTTTTTATGAGATAAAATTCTTGATTATCTTTTCTTAGAACTCTATGCTGTGTCCATCCTGTTTTTTTTTCTAATGCAGTTTTAATTTTTTCTGTTTTCAGGCAGGACATTCAAATATAGGGCTACATCTACAGCACAAAGCAATACATTACATTCTACAAAAAGTCTCAATGTAGCCCTAAGGATTCATGCACACAAACTTCATTTTTGTCCGTGTCCAGTCTGGAGTTTTTTTGCTGCACATATACGAAACCATTCATTTCAAAGGGGCCGGAAATGACTACATGTGCACTCTATATCCGTATGTCCGTAAGTCCATTCCGCCAAAAAATAGAATATGTCCTATTGTTGTCTGTTTTGCGGCTCCGCAAATAAAAATGTATGTCACATGGCCTGCACATAAATGTCATAATTTTTTTTGTGGATCCGTGTGAATTCACACTTCAATTATTTGATCAGTTAGTGTGAGCCAAAGTCAGGTGTAAGTCAAAAACACAGAATAGGCACAAATCAAATCATTACACCTGGTCTCTGTGTAGGCTTCAATACTGGTTTTGGCTCACAATAACTGATAGAAATAACTGACCAAATAACTGAAGTATGAGCTCAGCCTAGCCTATGTAAAAAGTGGGTATAAGGCTAGGGCTACACTGTGACTTTTTGTAGCTCGACTGATTGATTTTAACTATTGAACGACAGCTGCAGTCCAAATGAATGCATTCAGTTGAATGTAATCTTGTGGACTACAGGTGTCGCTCAACAAAAAATTGCTACAAAAAATCTCTGTGTGGCAGCCATTCCCTTTGTGAATTGATTGTATCCATAAGCAGTCTGTCTTTGACAAGGAGAATAATAATATTTAGTTGTCAGCAGTGGTGGGATTCACATTTTTAACAGGTTCCCTACTCAATGGCAGACACGTTGCTTCACGACACATGTTTACATATACATACACCATATATATGCAACACACATACACATAAATGCACCATATACATGGTACACATACATAAATACACCTTATATACACTACACACACATGCCGCCGAACTAAGCAGCTAAACTATCAGCGAAGCAAGAAGCAATGGAAGCAAACATCTCCAGCTGCCCCGCCTCCACCAGAGCACTGGATTGGGACTCAGTCTGTCACACGGTTCTCTGATCCAGTTGTACTTTTAGCAACCGGATCTGGAGAACTAAACCTCCTGACGAAGCCTTTTCCTGGAGAAACACGTGTCGAGGTACAGCTCTGTCCAGATATCCGATGCTTCCACACGTTATGGGTAACTGATGCATTCCTATGTTTACTGTAGTGTCCTTATGTATTAGTCATTTTCTAACTATGCTACTGCTACCGTGTTCTCGCTCTGTTTATACTTTATATTCATGACCTAGCCTTGCTTTCTAACTACTGCAGGCTGGCCATCACTATTTTCATGGGCTGGTTTGACATGGTACTAGTGGCAGTTAATATTATGTACACTCTGGGTATGCATCTAGCCATATGTTATTTTGGGTAACTTACATTAGACCCACCAGTGTGTGGTTTAGTATCCTTGGATTCTCTGGTTTGTTCCCTTGTCAGTACGGTGCATGTGAGGATGGGGATTGCTGCCCCGATACACAGGACGCCCCGTCCTCCCATGACCTTGTGCCTTATCTCATTGTATGTATATTTCATGTATTAATAAAACAACATATATTTTATATGAGTGTTTTCCTTATTCCTTTTGGGGTTATTGGTTTGTTTTTTGTTCGAACTGAAGGAAACTGGCTGAATCCCGTAGTCTATTCAATCTATTCATTTATTTCCAGGAAAAATAACACAGGAAAGAAAGGTGCTCCAAAAAGAGTTATTCCATGGGCAATACAAATGTTGACTAAAGCCTCATTCACACGTCAGTGTTTTGGTCAGTGATTGGGAGCCAAAACCAGGATTGCAGCTTCCACAGACATAAGGTATAGGGGAAATATCTGCTCCTGTTCGGTTTTTAGAGCCACACCTAGTTTTGGTCATTCACCTCAACGGGGCCCCAAAAAACGAAATAATTCAGAGTGCATTCTGTTTGTGTATGTCTGTTTGTCCGTTCCACCAAAAAAAGAACATGTCCTATTATTATCCGCATTGTGGACAAGGATAGGACTGTTCTATTAGGGGCCAGCTGTTCTGTTCCTTAAAATACGGAGTGCACACAGATGTCATCCGTATTTTTTGTGGATCCGTATTTTGTGGACCACAACATACATACATACGGTCTTGTGCACAAGCCCTTAAACTGATATCTGACCAACCCCTATTGGCCATTGTATAGTGGCATTATTGCTTGTAATGTGCTGGAGAATAGACTTTCCCCTGACTGAAAGAGCCTTGCCCATTCCCTGACATTGTGATTATCAGTTTCTGCATTTAACTTTTATTTTATTTCTTGTGTCGATGGTTTGCTATATGACTGCACACTTAGAAAACTTTGGGGCAGATTTGCTAATACTGTCTTAAATGTAGATTAGAACTAGAACACACCTTTAGACACTTTTATCTAACTTTCTCCCACCTCTTATTTGGCTTACTTAAGAGTTTAGACAATTTTTTGCACCAAACTTTTGCTGCAATGTAGGGCATTCAAAGCCACGGACCATTTATGCAAAAAAAAAAAAGATACAAAATCTGGTGCAAGACATGTACGTCAGATTTTTTTACACAAATCCTGTCATGCTTAGCTTAATAAATATGTCCCAATGTATTGAAACTAAAATGAGGCATCACATAAATCCAAATGGCCATTAGAAGAAGTGACATTTTATTCCACCAACATGCAACTTTTTGGCTACAGACAGTATTGATCAAGCTGTCAGTAGCAGAGATGTTGTATGTTGGAATAAAATTTCAGTACTGTCGCAATCAATTATCTGGGACTTACACATTCGTAATGGGACAGCTGGATCATACGCATCTGGTGATGTCCACTCATTTTGCCCAAAGAGGAGTGCTACTTTTCTTTACAAAAAAGCTATTCACTGCGTCACGAATCTTACTGCACTTTGCTACACATTTCATTATTTTCATTTTTGTGCTGTCGTAGTCTGTGCTGCCTGTAAAAGTACACAGGCTTGAATTTACATAAACTCTCAAAGCCAGAGATAAGACTGTGGAATATTTTGCACTTAACTGATAAATTAGATCATACATATAATTAAAGTTGTGGTGTTTATAAAGAAACTGGCTGCGGTACAAGACTATACGTCATAAGATGTACAGAGGGAATGATAAATTTCCAACATGTACATCTACTCAAAGGTCAACATCAGCAAAAGAAAACTATTTAAATGTCTATCTACATTAGAGTATTCATGGCCCATAAACTTTACAGCCTGGCAAAAATCCTAGCAGTTTAATTGAGATCTGCCCACACAACCTAATTTATTTGTCAATTTATTCTTTATCAGCATGAATAGAATGCTTCATGTCTTTTATTCCTCAAACTTTTGGAACTAGAAGTATACTGAAGTTCAAATTCTATATTTAACTTGTATACGAATTATAAATTCAAAACTATGGAAACTACATTATACAGATAAAAATACAAAAAAGATATTCCTTTTGCTCCAGATATCTTACAGCAGTAATAACATAGGGGGAGATGTATCAAACTGGTGTAAAGTAGAACTGGCTTAGTTGCCCATAGCAGATTCCACATTTCATTTTTCAAAGCTTCCCCATAGTCTGTATCTACATCAGGGCCTCTAAACATTTTGAATGAATTAAAGCTAGTGCTGCACAGTGACATTTTTTTACTGTAAAAAAAAAGTGTTATAAAACCTAAATTGCGTTATCATAGTCAAATGATAGCCTAAAATAGTTGTTCAACAGAAGGTTGCAAATTGCACACATTTGTTAAATATTTGACTATTTGATTTTCCGTTGTACAACTGAAGTCACTTTGCGGCCATAACCTAAAAGGTATGTCCTTCTTTGCAACCAATTTATTTTTACTGCTCCAATACATCTAAAATAAAAAGTGATGCATCTTTTTAAATAATCTCCCTTCATAAAAATTATATCATTCTGTATCTACAATGCCTGGGGAAACTTATGTGCCTAGATTGTTACAGACTACAAACAAACCCTGTGTAGTCCGATCCTACAGTCAGACCGATTGTAGATGAGAATGCAGTTCGATTTGCAGTGAATTGGAGATTCGGACAAAGTTCTTCATCACGATTTACCATAGTCTGTAATTTAGCATTATGAAAATTCTGTCACTTACGGTGGGTTTACATGGTTTACATGGCGGCCCAGAAAAAATGCAACGGCATGAGGGCAGTAGCCATCGCTCACCCTCATTCTGCGGAGGTGATCGTTGCATGTAAATATAATGCTTCCCCCCACTGAACAAGCAGCCAGTTGTTGGGAAGTAATGCTTCCTTCCAGATAATCAGCTGCTCCTCAGGCTGTGTAAACCCAGGTTTAATGTTAAAACAAAGTGGCAGTTTGTAGTCTGTTGCTAAGGACAGAAATGTACTGTAAATGAGTTGCCAGATCTAGGCTCCTAGGCTTTAAAATATAAACTATAATATACTGTATATAAGGACAGGCTTCAATTGTATAGGCTAATAGCTGAATAAGTCATTATTTGGAGCAGTGTTGCCATTACTTTCTAGAAAACATTGATCACCAATATCATCATAGCAAACACAACCATCCTTTTTTTTTTTTCTTTTTTGAGCTGAATCATAAATTTATTGAGAAAAGTTGTGAATGTGAAACTGTATCAAGTACCTTATTTTTATTTATTTTTTTCTCTTTTTTTTTTTTGTTAATTTTCAAAATACTTTATTGTTGTAATACAAAACTTTATATCCATATTACTTTGCAATATTATAAAATTCATAAGCCCATCAGTTCTATTGAGTGACATTAATTTCACTTCACCAACCCCACTTTGCAGGAAGGAAAAAAAAAAAAAAAAAAAAAGATCCTTCATAAAGCCTAGGGGGGAAAAAGGTTCTGATTAATTAACCCTATTCCAATCTTTCCAGAGTTTTTCCCACTTCAAGTAAGAGCCTCTTTGTTTGTACAGAATCTTTTCATAGGTTTTCACTTTCTTGACCAGGCCCAACCAGTTGTTATACTCTGGAGCAGAAGGGGAAAACCATAATCTAGTGATCAGGAGCCTAGCCAAAAACATAACCTTGATCAGCAGTTGGCGTTTTATAGGCTGGCAATTAAGCTCCGATAAGTCCCCCAGGACCCATATCCTGGGTGACAAAGGGATAGAGATGTTAAGTTTATGAGCCAGCTTGTTTTGGACCAGGCTCCAGTATCTGCTCACCGTGGGGCAGTCCCAGAACAGGTGTAAATGATCTGCCCCGGGATCGCCGCAGCGTGGGCAATCGGAAGAGGCCCTAAGGCCTCTTTTGTATAACCATGTGGGTGTCACATAAATTTTGTGCAAAATATTAAATTGTACAACAATGTGATTAAAATTGTGTGAAACCAACTTTAAACTATCCCCCATGTTCTCCCAATTTGGAGAACCCACCTCTGAAAGTAGAGAAGACCAGGCTCTCTGTCCTGGAGAGAGAACATCCGAAAAAAAGTTATTCATTAAGTGTTTATAGCAATGTGATATTTTAATTCTCGTGACAATTTTCTTGCAAATTAAATCGTGTAGAAATAAAGGGGTATCAATAAAAAATTGGCTATCCAGTGTGCAAGATAGTGCTGACCTCAGTTGGAAATATGGAAACCAAACCACCTCACCTAAATTTGCCCTTTGCTTTAGTTCCATGAGGGGCAATATTTGTCCCTCACTGACCACTTGGTGTAGATACTGAACATTTTTGTTCCTCCAATACTGGCAGCAGTTTAAGTCATTTAAATTAAGGAGCTTAGAGTTGTGCCACAATTCTAAGCTCCTTAATTTAAATGACTTAAACTGAATGCAGAATGTGTTATAGATATTAAATATACCATGCAGTTATAATGCAGTATATTGCATACCAATTCTAAGTTAGTTACAAGAATTTTTTTTAATGTCAACAATATAAATTCATTTTTTTTAAATCACTTAGTGTCCAGCATTTACTTTATATTCATTCTAATTGTCAATGCACCCTATTATCTAGAATGTATATATACAATATATCCACCATTTTAATGGCAAATCTCTCTAGATCGCTCGACCATTAAAGTGTAATTGTCATTCTTTCATTTATTTATTTATTTATTTTTGTAATGTATAGGGGCAATGATACTGACCATTTTCGTAATATACTTTATTTACTGAAATCGTACAGTAGCTCTAAAGTGGCCCATTTTGTGCCTTAACTCCCTGTCTTCTGTTTACTTTAGACTGCTGCTGCCCTCGCTGCCTCTATTATTCACAGGAGTGGTCGGCCAACAAAGGTCACACCTAGAACAAAGGGGGTAATATTCTGCATGGTCACAAAGGAGCCCAAGGCAACATCTCAGCAACTAGACAGATTTCTCACAGTAGCTAATGTTAATATTCATGAGTCCACCATCAGGAAGATGCTGAACATTAGCATTGAGCACAAATATTCAAATAGTGAATTTTTATCTGGAATATAGCAACTTCAAGAATTCGATAATATTTCGAATACAGAGCTATATATTCGTTATAGCGAATATTCGTCATTTTTTCCCATCTAAACCATGAGTCATTGGCCCACAAGGAACTTAAGCAGGGAGGAATCATGACTTTAGATGGGAAAAATTATGAATATTCTAAAAAACAAATATATACCACTATATTGAATATATTTATTTTTTAGATTATTCATATATATTTTTTCTAATCTCCACAGTTCTTGCACTTCGGTATACTCCTCCCCGACAAGCATCCCCATCACCATGGGAACACATGGGGTTAGAATATACCATTGGATCTGAGTTTTCATGATCTCAGTAAGATTCCCATGGTGATGGGGACGCTTGCCTGGGGTTAGAATATACCATCGGATTTGAGTTTTCACGATTTCTGAGAGATCGTGAAAACTCTGATCCGATGGTATATTCTAACCCCTAGGTGTTTCCATGGTGACAGGGAAGCTTGCCTGGGGTTAGAATATACTATCGGATCTGAGTTTTCATGATCTCAGTGAGATTGTGAAAACTCAGATCGATGGTATATTCTAACGCCCAGGCGTTGTCGGGAAGGAATATGCCGAAGTGGAAAAACTGTACAGATTGAAAAAAAAGACGAATATTCTAAAAAAAAACAAATATACTTGATATAGTGCTATATATTTGTTTTTAAAAATATTCGTAATATTCTAAAACAAGAATATATAGCAACATAGCGAATAACAAATGTAGAGCAATTTCGCTAATTAACTAAATTGCTCTATATTAGTTTTCTTTTGAATATTCGCTATATTGCTATATATTCTTGTTTTAGAATATTACGAATATTCTGAAAAACGAATATAGCACTATATTAGCTATATTGCTCTATATAGTACACTCATCTAAAGAATTATTAGGAACACCTGTTTATTTCTCATTAATGCAATTATCTAGTCAACCAATCACATGGCAGTTGCTTCAATGCATGTAGGGTTGTGGTCCTGGTCAAAACAATCTCCTGAACTCCAAACTGAATGTCAGAATGGGAAAGAAAGGTAATTTAAGCAATTTGTGCGTGGCATGGTTGTTGGTGCAAGACGGGCCGGTCTGAGTATTTCACAATCTGCTCAGTTACTGGGATTTTCACGCACAACCATTTCTAGGGTTCACAAAGAATGGTGTGAAAAGGGAAAAACATCCAGTATGCGGCAGTCCCGTGGGCGAAAATGCCTTGTTGATGCTAGAGGTCAGAGGAGAATGGGCCGACTGATTCAAGCTGATAGAAGAGCAACATTGACTGAAATAACCACTCGTTACAACCGAGGTATGCAGCAAAGCATTTGTGAAGCCACAACACGCACAACCTTGAGGCGGATGGGCTACAACAGCAGAAGACCCCACCGGGTACCACTCATCTCCACTACAAATAGGAAAAAGAGGCTACAATTTGCACGAGCTCATAAAAATTGGACTGTTGAAGACTGGAAAAATGTTGCCTGCTCTGATAAGTCTCGATTTCTGTTGAGACATTCAAATGGTAGAGTCCGAATTTGGCATAAACAGAATGAGAACATGTATCCATCATGCCTTGTTACCACTGTGCAGGCTGGTGGTGGTGGTGTAATGGTGTGGGGGATGTTTTATGGGCACACTTTATGCCCCTTAGTGCCAATTGGCCATCGTTTAAATCCCACGGGCTACCTGAGCATTGTTTCTGACCATGTCCATCCCTTCATGACCACCATGTACCCATCCTCTGGGGCTACTTCCAGCAGGATAATGCACCATGTCACAAAGCTCGAATCATTTCAAATTGGTTTCTTGAACATGACAATGAGTTCACTGTACTAAAATGGCCCCCACAGTCACCAGATCTCAACCCAATAGAGCATCTTTGGGATGTGGTGAAACGGGAGCTTCGTGCCCTGGATGTGCATCCCTCAAATCTCCATCAACTGCAAGATGCTATCCTATCAATATGGGCCAACATTTCTAAAGAATGCTATCAGCATCTTGTTGAATCAATGCCACGTAGAATTAAGGCAGTTCTGAAGGCAAAAGGGGGTCCAACACCGTATTAGTATGGTGTTCCTAATAATTAGGTGAGTGTAGATTTTTAGAATACTCGTAATTTTTTCCATCTGAAGTTATGATTCCTCCCTGCTTAAGTAACTTAAGCATCGAGGAATCATGACTTCGGATGGAAAAAAATTAAGAATATTCTAAAAAACGAATATATAGCACTATATTCTATAGTGCTTTATATTCGTTTTTTGACCCACGCCTGTATTGATTGCATAATATTCGCATATTATGCAATCATTACCTTTTCGATTTTTCGAGTAAAAAACTAAATTAGAATATAAAGAATATTCGAATTTGTGAATATTCGACGAATATTCTATAAAATATTTGCAAAATATTGTGAATTCAAATATGACCTCTGCCGCTCATCACTACTGAACATCAATGGTGTACATGGCAAGATTGAAAGGAGAAAGCCACTGCTCTCCAAAAAAAAAAATGCTGCCTATCTCTAGTTTGCTAAACATCACCTGTACAAGCCAGAAGGCTCATAGAACTACATTTTGTGGAGGGATAAAACCAAAATAGAACTTTTTGAAATAAATAAGAACCATGTTTGAAGAAAGGAAACCACTGCATTTCAGGATAAAAACCTCACCCCATCTGTGAAATATGGTTTAGAGTATCATGGTTTGGACCTGTTTTATTGCATTTGGGCCAGGACAACTTGCCATCATTAATGAAGCAATGAATTCTGAATTATTCCAGCAAATTGTAAATGAAAATGTCAGGACATCAGTGTATCTCAAGAGAATGTAGGGCATGCAGCAAGCCAACTACCTTAAGTATACAAGTTGTTCTACCAAAGAATGGTTAACGAAGAATAAAGTTAAAGTTTTGGAATAGTCAAGTCCTGACCTTAAAAAGGACCTTTCATCACTCCTGACATGCTTGTTTTAATAGCTTACCCATGTAATAACAATTCTGAAGCATCTATTCTTATCCCTTTATGTTGTGTCCTTCCTTTATTATTTCTACAAGAAGTTATAAATGAATTTCTAGCAGTCTGCAGTAAGGGTACAGAGGGGTGGTAACAAGTTGGGGGGGGGGGGGTATACCTGCAAAGTCTGAAAATGGCAGTACTGATTGGATAGAGTGAGTCCCCCCCAAACTTCTTACCACCCTTCTGTACACTTACTGAAGGCTAATAGCAATTCATTCATAAGGCTAATAGTAATTCATTCATAAGTTCTAAATTTCCAAAGCCTTAAAAAAAATGACATTTACAAAATGATTCCAACATAAAGTAGACATATGGGGAATGTTAAGGAATAAATATTTTATGAGGTATCACTACCTGCCTGTCACAGTGTAGTTCACTGTCTCATGGGTTGCAGTACATACTCGCTTTAGTAGCTCTCTGGTGTACCGGCTGTGGTGAATTCTGTGTAGGCTTGTTGCTATGACTAGAGATGAGCGAATCGAAACTGACGAACTGGAATTCGATCCGAATTTCAGGAAAAATTTGATTCTCACCGAATCCGAATTTTCTCACGCTTCGTGGTAACGAATCTCATTTTTTGCTAAAATGGCTGCTGCACGTGTGAGGACATGGAGCAAGGAACTCTGGGAACGAGGGTTCACCCATAATGCCATGCATGCAGCCAATCAGCAGCCAGACAGCCCTGTGATGTCACAGCCCTATAAATAGCCTCAGCCATCTTGGATACTGCCATTTTCCAGTGTATTTAGTGCAGAGAGAGACATCAGCAGGCGCTAGGGACAGTGCTAGAAAAAAATAATTGTGCTAAAAAAACATTTACAAGTTCAGGGAAATATTATTCAAGGTGTAGGGAAAGGATAAGGAGGAATATTTCCACAGCATTTATGTTGAACAGGGTTCAGTAGGAGAGGTTACAGCCTGGGTAATAGGAACAATCCTATTACACCTTGATGCACTGACTGGGGACCCAAATTGCCATTATACAGCTCTGTAATTCCAGCAAACCGTTCCTGTTATTGGGGTGCAAGTGCTGTTTGATATAGCCATTAACAGGGTTTATTGCAAGGAAATATTTCTGTCTTATTTGCCCTTGTGCGGTGCAGTTATATGTTCTAAAGCATTTTTTGGCTTGTATTAGTGGGAAAATGTTTATTAGCCGTTATGTGATGAAGTGCGAAAATGACAGCCCTTTTTGTCGTGTATTAGTGGCAAAATAAAAAAATATTTGCCATTCAGCGGCGCAGTTATATGTTCTAAAGCCCTTTTAGCCGTATATTAGTGCAAAAGTAAATTATATTTGCCTTTCAGCGCTGCAGTTATATGTTCTAAAGCCCTTTTTGTCGCTAATTAGTGGCAAAAGTAAAATATATTTGCTGTTCATCTGTGCAGTTATATGTTTTAAAGCCCTTTTTGCTGTGTACTAGTGGCAAAAGTAAAATATATTTGCTGTTCAGCAGTGTAGTTATATGTTCTAAAGCCCTTTTGGTGTGTAATAGTGGCAAAATAAAAATATATTTGTCGTTCAGCGGTGCAGTTATATGTTCTAAAGCCTTTTGTGGCGTGTATTAGTTGCAAAAGAAAAATAAGGGCCTATTTGCTGTTCAACGGTGCAGTTATATTTTCTAAAGCCCTTTTTGGCATATAATAGTGACAACATTAAAATATATTTGTCATTCACCGGTGTAGTTATATGTTTTAAAGCTCTTTTTGCTGTGTACTAGTGGCAAAAGTAAAATATATTTGCTGTTCAGCAGTGTAGTTATATGTTCTAAAGCCCTTTTGGTGTGTAATAGTGGCAAAAGAAAAATATATTTGCCGTTCAGCGCTGCAGTTATATGTTCTAAAGCCTTTTTCTGGCGTGTATTAGTTGCAAAAGAAAAATAAGGGCCTATTTGCTGTTCAACGGTGCAGTTATATTTTCTAAAGCTCTTTTTGGCGTGTAATAGTGACAAAATTAAAATATATTTGTCTTCAGCGGTGTAGTTATATGTTTTAAAGCTCTTTTTGTCATGTATTAGTGGCAAAAGTAAAATATATTTGCCTTTCTGTGGTGCAGTTATATGATCTAAAGCCTTTTGTGGCATGTAATAGTGGCAAAATAAAAATATATTTGCCATTCAGCAGTGCAGTTATATGTTCTAAAGCCCTTTTTGGCATGCATTAGTGGCACAAAAATATATATATTTGCCGTTCTGCAGATATGTTCTAAATGTTCTTATGAGCCATTGTGTGTTAAAGGGAGAAAATTACAGCCCTTTTTGGTGTGTATTAGTGGCAAACAAATATTTGCCCTTCAGCGGTGAAGTTCCATTGTACTACAGCCATTTACAGGGTATATTAATAAGATAGATATGCACGTCCTATTAGCCGTTCTGCGGTAAATTGTGGTTGTTATATTTATTTTTTTGGGGTGTATTAACAGGAAAAATAGGAAAAAGAATACTGAAAAATTGATGGGTGATAGTATACTTTCTTCTGTATGAACCGAATTACGTCGATTAGCCATCAATTGGTGAAATGTTTTTGTGAAACTGCTTATTTTTGAGAAAATGTATGGGCCATTGAAGACTTTGTAGTCACGATGTGCTAGTTTCGGGCAAATCAGATTGTTACTTACGCGCTTGCGTCCTATACTTAGTCTTTTCCAGCTACAGCTATTAAATGCGCATGCACATTTAATAACTGTAGCTGGAAAAGACTAAGTATCGGACGCAAGCGCGTAAGTAACAATCTGATTTGCCCAAAACTAGCACATCGTGACTGAATAAGCCGTACTGGATTGGCCCGAAATTAATTGTGTCAACATGAGCTTGAATGTTATAGGCCACCACAGGGTGGGACCCGGACCCGCCCTATAGGTATAAAGGACCTTTCAAGTGTAACGCTCGTGTTGATAGTAGCTCCTTATTCCCCTGAAGACGCCACATCTCGCGGTGAAACATTGCGGGGGAGCTGCATCTTTAGCCTTTTAAAAATTATGGCAGGGCAAATGAATGAATAGAAGCACAGCGAACTGCAGACGCTGCGTACATCAGCACACTATAGGGGCAGTACCGAAAGATTGAAGTGCGGGTGGCAGTTGCCACTAATGGTGTCTTAGCAGTGATCAGACACTATATAAAAAATTGCACTTGAGGCAGGGTAATAAGCTGATAGAGTGCAGCATAATTTACAGAGTGCCTGCACTACAGACACAAGAAATTCCACGCTATCTGCACTCCATTGTCAGAGATATAAGTAGTAATATCATCTGACCTACTGATAAGTAGTGATACCATACCCTTAACCCCAAATACTTTATTGCCCTCCATATGTATTTTTTCTTTTTCTTTATGTTTTTGTGGCAGTGTTTGTTTAATAAAGGGAAATAAAAGTTATATTTTAATATAATAATAAATAGACGACCAGAAACAGGATTTATAGTCTCTGACTATTGGAACTGCATATTTGACCTCCTGGGTCTAGTGGGTCTTTGGAAATATTATAGTTGAGTGAAAATTGCAGCATGTTCTATATTATGCATTTTTCTTGCAACGCAGGCCCCATAGAAATGAATGAGGATGCGTGAAAATTGCATAGCATCCGCAAGCAAGTGCAGATGCAATGCGATTTTCACGCATGGTTGCTAGGAGATGATGTTAGTAAATTGATAAAAGTCAATTTACTGTATTATTTTCCCTTATAACATGGTTATAAAGGAAAATAATAGCATTCTTAATACAGGATGCTTGCTAAAATGTTGCTTGAGGGTTTAAAAAAATATATATAATTAACTCATCTCATCCTCTTGTTCGCGCAGCCGGCATCGTCTTCTTTCTTCATCGTTCAGGATCTGCAAAAGGACATTTGATGATGTAATCGCGCTAACCACGCGGTGAGCATGGTGACGTTAGCGCAGGTCCTGCTGAATGAAGAGGCCTAAGAGCGACACCTGTCATCTGCATGCCATACAGACTCACAGTATTATTGCACTACCACAGCAGACTCCCTATGCGTGTTACTGCAAGGCACAGTGTTCTACACCACTATAAAGGCTCTCTGCTGCCATGAAATAGACGTTTTTTTAACGCAATTTGCTGCAAATAAATTCTGATCAAACCAAATTTTTAAAGAAAATTCGCCGAACCCGCCAAATTGAATTTTTTAGAAATTTACTCATCTCTAGCTATGACCTATATGTAGTTGTGGCAGCCTGTGTGTGAACTGATTCTTGAGTATGCATGCCCCCCTCCCTGTTGTTTTGGTTGTGATGGGGTCAATGTTTTGTTTTGATGGGGTTAGTGTGTCTGCTAGGTCTCAAATGACTTTGTTATCCTGCTCTTTATGTAACTGTGAGTTTGGTGGTCAGTCTGTCTCTAGCTTTGCTGGGTGCAGGTGTTATGCACCTGACCTGGGGATATTTCATCTGCTCTGTCTATTTGGTCACCTAGGGAGACACCAAGGTCACCTTGTCTGGTTCTGTGTCTTGTGGTGCAGCTGTCTGTTCGCCAATGGACTAACTCCCCATGGGGAACAGGCATCTACTAGTCTGGTTCTATGTCATGTTGTGCAGCTGTCTGTTTCCCCATGGACTAACTTTACATGGGGAACAGGCACCTGCTAGTCTGGTTCTATGTCTTGTATGTAGCTCTATATGTTTGCCCATGGACTAACTTTGCATGGGGAACAGGCATCTGTTAGTCTGGTTCTATGTCTTGTATGTAGCTCTATATGTTTGCCCATGGACTAACTTTGCATGGGGAACAGGCATCTGTTAGTCCGAGTCTATGCCTTCGGTTAGAGGGCTCCTGGGTTATTCAGAGGGATGACATCTAGTCTTTGTGTGCTGCTCTGCCTGTGACCACCATGTGTTGTCCTACACGGGGTCCAGGCAATTGCTTGCCAGCCTATTTATGGCAGCTCTGTCTGTTACCGTCATGTGTCGTCCTGCATGGGGTCCAGACATCTGCCTGTTTGTGCAGCTCTGCCTGTGACCACCATGCATCTGTTCTGCATGGGGTCTAGACATTTTTCTTGTTTTTTGATTCCCATTATGTCCTGTCTGAACAGTGTCCTGAGTTTGTTTGGGTTCCTGTTTGTGTGCCTGGGTTCCAGTTTGTCTCGTTTCTTTCTGGACCACTGGTGCTGTTTCTGCAGGTGAGTGGCCAAGTGCACTGGGAACATCCTGGAAATGCGACCAGTGAGCTCTCGGCTAAGTACATCCCCACCATCAGGGGCTCTGTGAAGAATGGGGCTCACTAAGTTTCTGCCCTCTGGTTTTGGCCCCAGGTCAAACCAATGCAAATGGTCCAGTGGTATTACCTGCCACTATATCCTTACCTGCTGGTATAGTTTACTGTCATGTCCTGATTCTCTGTTAATAAAGTATTTGTTTTTGGTCCTTGTTTTGTCTGTTTGCTTACCTTCAAGGGGTCAGTAGTGAATTTTTCCACATTTTTGCCAAATTTTTGATCTTTTTTAATAAATAAAGATAAAACATATTGACTCAAATTTATCACTAACATGAAGTACAATGGGGGGCATTTATTAAGTCCGACATTTTAAACGCCATTCTTAATACCACATTAGCTGTCGGTGGATGCTCCGAATTTGCATAGAGACTCCGGCCTCTACATACTTTGACGTATCAACCGCCTGTCTAAATCTATGCTAGCTCCCTTGCTAGTGTAGATTTAGACCATTTTCTGCACCTAGAAAAGGTGTAGAAAAGATAAATGTTACAGACCTGCCCCCCTTCCCCGCTCCCGCCATGCCCCCTTTTTTATACCTGGCTTGAGTGGGGAACAGTAGCAGATTGAGGCACAAATAACTTTGACAGATATGACAGATAACTGACAGATATATGCCAAAAAGTGGTGTGTATCTGTTAGTAAATGTGTCACTGAATTTTGTCAATTTTTCTCTGTAAAAAGATTTAAATAAAAGATGTAGGTCCTGTTTTGGTACCATGAGAAAACCCAATTTATAATGCAGAAAAATAAATAAATTTATTAAGAAATAATATTTATCTTTAAGGACTGTTTGAAACAATGACATTTTTATGTGGACATTTAATCATCAAAGACTTAGAAGAATTTACCTAGACTTGTTACAGTAGAGATAAAACCTTGGCCAATTTTGTAGTAATATTATTATAATTACAAATATTGTGCAACTATAAACAGGAAGCTGCTTCTCAAATCTAACACGAAAAATTGCTATGCATTAAAAGCTTTTTGTGGCATATTTTGTCACATCATTTTTGACAAGGCTGAGAAAGAAATAAAAGAAATGTTCATATTAGACTTGTGTGCTCACTATATCTTTTTCCTTAAGTTGTGCAATAATTGTTACAGGTAATTGTGCGCTTTTCACTTTAAATCAGCTGCAGTGCGCTTTGAAACACATGAAAGATGTATTAGACAAGGTTATATGGGGTTATCTCTCTTTCTGCACCACAGAAGATGTTGCTGTTTAATGTGACTTGACACAATATGATGAACACGACATGTCATAAAGTCATAATTCATTTAACTGTATGTGTGCCAACCTCCAAAATCGCATGAACATAAATACAGAAACACCAAAAATAGCTCAACTATAAAGTAGGTTTAGTATGGTTTCATGTTTTATTGTAAAATTGATTAAGAATTAAATAAAGCATAAACAAACAAAATAGCACATTATTAAGTGGGGAGCGTATGAGACTAATGATTACAGGGATTTGGTATATTAAAGGCATGGAGTTAATATATTATAGGGTATTCCAAGATAATAATATTAATGGCCTAACTTTAGGATAAGCCATCAACATCAGATCTGTGGTGGTCTAACTCTCAGCACCACTGTTCAAACAGTTCATTAGCAGGGCTGCTGAGAGTTGGACTCCCAACCAAATAATATTAATGACCTATCCTAAGGACAACAATGTTGTCTAAAAAAATATATATATAAAGGACTTGGCCCCTTAACTACATGTGTCTCCTATATGCCGGACAGGTGATAAATTTGTGATTGGAAGGAGACCAACAGATGTGGTCCTCCCCTGTTTATGTATTTTTAAAAAAATTGGGAGGGGAGGCGTTCACTGTGCAGGAAAATCTTTTTAAATTTTAATACTTTGGGCATTTTGGAACATAGAAATATCTATTATGTTTATTTTTATTCCTTATTTTTAATATAGTTATCCCTCTGCCTAACCCTATAGATGCCACAATTTATACTGACTGCAGCATCTGAGAGGTTAAGTGACTGGGTTCTGCATAATTTCCTGCCATAGTCATTGTAGCTAGGTGCCTGCTATATTATACAGCTTGCACCCGTAACTCTCAATATAGCAGCCTACTCCATAAACCCTTTATGCATAATAGACAAAAGAAGGATAGGAGGCAGCGCCTCATGTGTGGTGTTGTTTCCTTTAAGTAAAAAAAATTATAATAAGTTGCTCTTACCAGAGTATGTTGTGAGAAGTCACAACATCTATATGTAGCCTTGCTGATTTTCCCGATCAGCGTGCGGGGTGCCTGCGCTGCTGCCTAGGTTCCAGCCTGTGTCGTAAACGTGGTCGTCGGGATCAGGTAGTCCATACAATAGAAGACAGGAAAAAAACTGAACCTTTGTGGTGGCGCTGTCAGCAGGAGTCAGATGCAGGTAAGTATTGGTAAAACAATACTATTTACAGTCAACGTTTCAGGGGCGGAGGGCCCCCTTAATCAGGACAATATACAACAACATTCACATGTAGCGGTTATTTAAACCCAATTTTTGGCGCGTGGAACCCAGGGGAGAGGGAACAGGGGGAGGGAGGGAGACGGGTCTGTGGGCGTTACTGTATTAAACTAACATATCAGGAACACAGGGGGAGGTGACCTCATAATGTAACCTTAATAATCTTTACAGGAACAGTTTTGTAATTATGATGATTTTTATTCTAATTGGGCCATATGCATGGCGGAGCATGCTGCAGGCCGGGAGGATCGTGGTTTAGTAATAAGCACGATCATGCTATGGCGTACCTGGGAGTTAAAAAGTGTTGCACTGGCATACCAGGAGACACAGAGAGAGGTGGCATATAATGCCATTAAAATAGTTTTTTTTATGATTTTTTTTACACAAATTTATAATTGAAACAGTTTGTGTTTCGAAAAGAACAGTGTGACTAGCGGTGCACACTACAGATACGGAATATCGTGGCTAGGTGTATCATGAAATTTGAGTACTTATCAAATAGTTACAATAGTTCTTTTAGATACAGCTTTATAGATATAACAGTTGCTGTTTTAAAAGAGTAAAGAGCACGGCAGTACGTACTGAGATCGATAGTGCTGTGCAGGACCTGGGGGTTAATCATTAAACCGACCTGCCGAAGACACAGGGAGAGAGGTGAACTGTCATGTAATTGCAGTAGTTTTTACACGCAATTTTGGAAATAATATATATAATTGTAGCAGTTTATATCCTAAACGAAATAGGGAGGATCGTGGCTAGGTGATCGGCGCAGGCAGTATTGCGCAAAACCTGACATGCCAAGGACACAGAGAGCGGTGACATATCATGTAACTGTAGTGGTTGTTATAAGTTTTTTTAACTATAGTCGATTTGTTTTGTAGTAGTTTTATTTGGACCCAACTTTCTAATTATATATATATATATTCTAAAAGAGCAGTGTGCAGGACAGACAAGAAGGATTGTAGCTGGGTGATGGGAAAGATAGTCTTATGCAGATCCTGGGGGTTAATATGTTGAGGTGACTTGCCGAGGACACCGGGGGAGGTAGCATATTATATTTTTTTCAGAAACACAATTTTATAATTGTAGCTGTTTGTACTGTTTGTAACTGTTAGTTAACTTAAAGGATCATAATAGAGGATATATAAGAAAATATGTATGAAGGGAGAAGAAAAAAGAAAAAAAGAAATATCATTTTTAGTAAAAAGGACTTTGTATCAGGGAGTTTTTCTCTCTCTGGTGTGGAGGCAGTGTTTTTGTAGCCATCCCAGATAATAAAGATGTCGTCGATATATCTTTTATAATAAATGAGCTGTTGTATGGGAGGTACAGTGTTTTGGATATATAATCTTTCAAACTCCCCCATGAAAATATTTTCAAAGGACGGCGCCACTTTCGTACCCATAGTGGTACCCCTGCATTGATGATATGTGGCGTTGTTATATATAAAGAAATTATTCTCCAAGATTAAACACAGGCTCTCTAGGAAGAAATTACTTAACATAGCCTTTCCAGACACTGTGCCTCCACACCAGAGAGAGAAAAACATTTGATTAAGATTACACCAATCGATTATATACCAGAAAACCCATACAATCGGTTCAGCAGCCTCCAGAAACGGGAAGCCTACTGGATGTACCAACTGGACACCCTTGCGCCACATGGTCTAAATAAAATAAATGAGACCATATTAGGGAATTCTCACCTTTACCTGTTACTCACACAAACTCCCTGATACAAAGTCCTTTTTAAAAAAAAAAATTATTTATTTTTTATTCTCCCTTCATACATATATTTTCCTTCAAGTTAACTAAGACATTTCATGTGAAGTTACAAACAGTACAAATTGCTACAATTATAAAATTGTGTTTCTGAAAAAAATATAATATGCTACCTCCCCGGTGTCCTCGGCAAGTCAGCTCAACATATTACCCCCAGGATCTGCATAAGACTATCGTTCCCATGCCCCCTATGCCCCTTTCATAACCCCTCACTTCCTATTCCTTACCCATATATACAGTATTGTACTGGCATGTGAGGTATGAGCTATAATTTATACCTCATACCTCACATATCGGTACACTGCTGTATATATGGGTAAGGAATGGGAAGTGAGGGGTTATGAAAGGGGCATAGGGGACAAGATAGATTCTTGCTATGGGCCCCAACGATTTCTATGTACTCTCCTGCCCAGATACACATATGTTCCTCTAGTCCCAGCATTACGATTATATGCACTAGCCTATTATGTTTCCCAGTGATCCAGGTGAATTGACTAATGTAGTATGGTGAAGCTGCACTGGGTTAAGCAAGTACATTTTCCTTAATTATGCGATCTTTCATTTGATTTTCCTGTGTTAAGGGGGTTATCCCATGACTAATGTAAAAAATGAAAATCAGAGCTTAGCTGCTCTATTACCGTGAGTTACTGCTTTTAACTAATGGAGCGCCAAGTCATGGACCTATGAGGTTCTGATCCAGGTACTCGGCGCTCTATTTAAACCCCTTACTGGCCATACACCAGTGCCAGTGAGCGTCTATGACTCACTAGCTGTGTTCCTGGTTCCTTGTTCCTGTGCTTATTGGATTGCTCGTTCCTCTGACCCTGGCTTGTCTTCTGAGCACTCTCGTTTGGTACTGCATACCTTGTTTGGTTCTGACCCATTTATATACGATACTAGTATTGTGTTTGTCTGTCTTTTTTAGTCCATCTCTGTACTTAAATTGCTTAGGGACCGTTGATCAGTTGCGGTCTAGCTATCTAAAGCTTGTACTGCAAGTAGGTAGGGAAAGCGGGATGGGTTCTAGCGTTTGGGCTCACTGTCCTTGTCTGTCCCTAACTACAGTCATAACATAGAGATAATATAGTACATGATAATCTCTTTCTAACAAAGTTAGAACCAACCATGCAACTCACGTAGATCCAGAAATCTTCCCATTCACTGCTCAGCTTCCCATCAAGCTGACAGTTCAAGGGGAGTGTCTTCTCTGCTGAAGCAAAGGGGGCAGGTGGTGCTATACAGCTATATTATATTGAATAACAGTGACTATGCAGATTTTTTAATTACATGCAATTACAAAATAATTCTGATCTAGGTGCTGGTTTGAAAACTGTAGATTTTTTTTAGGACAACCCCTTTAATACAGTAGAGAAGTAGGTATTTAATAAACTGACCCTTTATCATCCTCCTTTACCTTGGGCCAACTTTTTGGAAAATTGAAAAATATTTTTGGGATTATTTAAATTTTTTGTGCCTTTTATTTTTTGTCAAAATTGTCAAATTTTCTATATACACCTAAACACCTTATCACTACCTTCTCTATTAACTCATCTATTTTTGAAAGCATTCTTACTTTATAGTAATTTTTCAACATGTGGAAAAAAACATTTGCACAGTGCTGTGTATATACAGTTGCAAGAAAAAGTATGTGAACCCTTCGGAATTATATGGATTTCTGCACAAATTGGTCATAAAATGTTAGCCACAACAATAGACAATCACAGTCTGCTTAAACTAATAACACACAAAGAATTAAATGTTGCCATATTTTTATTGAACACACTATGTAAACATTCACAGTGCAGGTGGAAAAACTATGTGAACCCTTGGATTTAATAACTGGTTGAACCTCCTTTGACAGCAATAACTTCAACCAAATGTTTCCTGTAGTTGCAGATCAGACGTGCACAACGGTCGGGAGTAATTCTTGACCATTCCTCTTTAGAGAGCTGCTTAAGTTCAGCAATATTCTTGGGATGTCTGGTGTGAATCGCTTTCTTGAGGTCATGCCACAGCATCTCAATCGGGTTGAGGTCAGGACTCTCACTGGGCCACTTCAGAAGGCGCATTTTCTGTTGTTTAAGCCATTCTGTTGTTGATTTACTTCTATGCTTTGGGCCGTTGTCCTGTTGCAAAAACCATCTTCTGTTAAGCTTCAGCTGGTGGACAGATGACATAAAGTTCTCCTGCAAAATGTTTTGAGAAACTTGAGAATTAATTTTTCCTTCGATCATAGCAATACGTCCAGGCCCTAACGCAGCAAAGCAGCCCCAAACCATGATGCCCCCACCACCATACTTCACAGTTGGGATGAGGTTTTGATGTTGGTGTGCTGTGCCTTTTTTTCTCCACACATAGTGTTGTGTGTTTCTTCCAAACAACTCAACTTTGGTTTCATCTGTCCACAGAATATTTTGCCAGTACTGCTGTGGAACATCCAGGTGCTCTTGTGCAAACTGTAAACATGCAGCAATGTTTTTGGTTTTTTTACAGCAGTGGCATCCTTTGTGGTATCCTCCCATGAAATCCATTCTTGTTTAGTATTTAACGTATCGTAGATTCACTAACAGGGATGTTAGCATATGCCAGAGACTTTTGTAAGTCTTTAGCTGACACTCTAGGATTCTCCACCTCATTGAGCAGTCTGTGCTGTGTTCTTGCAGTCATCTTTACAGCACGGCCACTCCTAGGGAGAGTAGCAGCAGTGCTGAACTTTCCTCATTTATAGACAATTTGTCTTACTGTAGACTGATGAACAGCAAGGCTTTTGGATATAATTTTATAACCCTTTCCAGCTTTATGCAAGTCAAAAATTTTTAATCATAGGTCTTATGAGAGCTCTTTTGTGTGAGGCATCATTCACATCAGGCAATGCTTCTTGTGAAAAACAAACCCCGAACTGGTGTGTTTTTTTATAGGGCAGGACAGCTGTAACCAACACCTCCAATCTCATCTTATTGATTGGACTCCAGTTGGCTGACACCTTACTCCAATTAGCTCTTGGACATGTAATTAGTCTAGGGGTTTACATACTTTTTCCACATGCACTGTGAATGTTTACATGGTGTATTCAATAAAAACATGGTAACATTTAATTATTTGTGTGTTATTAGTTTAAGCAGACTGTGATTGTCTATTGTTGTGACTTAGATGAAGATCAGATCACATTTTATGACCAATTTGTGCAGAAATCCATATCATTCCAAAGGGTTCACATACTTTTTCTTGCAACTGTACATATATATATATATATATATATATATATTGTAGGAAAGTGCAAGGGGCCATCATTGCCGGAAGATATGTGTCACCGAGGTTCCTGGCCTCGGTGAGGTAAGAGCCGGTAATTTTAAGTGTCAGCGACAGCTAGTGCTGACTGACAATATTGTTATCCTTCATTTCACAGTGAATCTGTGGAGTCTCTGTGGTTTGGGATCTGCATGATGTGTGCCGTACTAAAGGGCTGAGAGACGCATTGCTGGGAAGCAGGCCCTGAAGACTGTTGGGGACTGCTACTGCCAAAACCGCTGACAAGGTGAATGCTTTTTGTTCTGTGGACTTAACATGGTGTGAATGAACATCAAGACAACGAACTGTCATTTTTGTTTATGTGTGATGCACGATGCACTGTTTAAGTCGAAGACTTTGTTTTTGCCTCTACTGCGTCCGCTAATCTGCCTACATGAGGTGATGGTATCATGCAGATGAGCTTCCCTGAGATGGTTTCTGACAGTTTGTGCAGAAATTCTTTGGTTGCTGCAGCTGTCCGGGTGGCTGGTCTCAGACAATCATGGAGGTGAACATGCTGGAGGTCCTGGGCTGGCGTGGTTAACCATGGTCTGTGGATGTGAGGCCGTTTGGATATACTGCCAAATTCTCTGAAACGCCTTTGTAGACGGCTTATGGTAGAGAAATAAACATTCATTGCTTGGGC
This sequence comes from Bufo gargarizans, assembly GCF_014858855.1. Classification (NCBI taxonomy): domain Eukaryota; kingdom Metazoa; phylum Chordata; class Amphibia; order Anura; family Bufonidae; genus Bufo; species Bufo gargarizans. The sequence goes on from NC_058080.1 coordinate 450,229,806, forward strand.
AACAGCTCTGGTAGACATTCCTGCAGTCAGCATTCCAATTGCATGCTCCCTCAAACGTTGCGACATCTGTGGCATTGTGCTGTGTGATCAAGCGACACATTTCAGAGTGGCTTTTATTGTGGGCAGTCTAAGGCACACCTGTGCAATATTCATGCTGTCTAATCAGCACCTTGATATGCCACACCTGTGAGGTGGGATGGATTATCTCGGCAAAGGAGAAGTGCTCACTAATACAGATTTAGACAGATTTGTGAACAATATTTGAGACTAATGAGTCTTTGTGTATGTTAGAAATGTTTCAGATCTTTGAGTTCAGCTCATACAAAATGGGAGCAAAACTAATAGTGTTGCGTTTATATTTTTGTCCCGTGTGTAATGAGAGGAATATTTGAAGTCTGTTTTGCTTGAGTCTGTTTCGGCGTACTTTATGCTACATTTATCAAATGTTGTTTGATAAATTTGTCTTATCCTTGAACCTAACAATTGTTTAAAAAAGCTAATCAACTTTTCCTTCTCCACCCTCCTACTGGTACTGGAGTGAGATTGTGACTTTTTTGTGACTTTTGAAAAAAAACCTCAGTGGTAAATCTAGAGTGAAACTCATTAACAAAGCTAACCATGCCCACTCTCCCACTCACATTTTAAAACTGGAGTGAGAAGTAAAAATGCAAAAAGGCGCTAGATTTCTTCTAAAATTAGCCCGAAAAGATACAAAACTTTGTGACTTTTAAAGCTTGAATTCTTGAGTAAAGCCATGATAAATTAGGGCCATTGGGTTATATCCACAGTTTGATCAGTTACAGTTACTATTTGTGCTTTTAAAGGATAACTGTCATATTATATATATTTTTGGAGTATTGGATTGTGGTGATTAATATCACCTTGGTGGCCCTACTTCAACTTTTCACGGTGTATTCAATTACCCCTTTTTTTTATTTTTTATTAAATCTTCCTCTTATTTTATTTTTCTTTCCGCGGAGCTACCGTCATCGCACCTCGTACCTAATATAGTCATTTCCAATTACCCCATATCCGCAGCCAAGCTGCTTTTTTCCCCACTGTTTGGGCAAGACTGTATTCATACAGTTTTACCCTGTTCATACACTCTGTCCATTCATGGAAATTGGGATATCTAGTGCAGCCCCCAGTGTTTAACTATTATTATTTTGGCCAGGGCAATGCCCCGAAGCCACAATAATTGCTCAGTTTTATTTTTATCTGTCTCTGGGAAAGTTCCCAGGATTGCATAATCAATGCGTGCTTCGTATTTCATGGGGGAGCTATTCTGCAATTTCTGGAATATTTTAATCCAGTAATCGTTTATACCCGGGCATTCCCACAGCAAATGTTTATGCTCTCCTCTGTCTTTGTTACATTTATAACAGTTCTGTTCTCTGTCATTATAAATAGTATGCAGTAGTGCTGGTGTGTAATAGAGACGGTGTATAATTTTCAAAATAATCCACGTATGAGCAGGGGAGACCATGGACCTTTTAATATTTTTTATAAACAATACTCCACGGAATGGGTTCCATATTCTGCAGATCTTTTTCCCATTTAGCTTCTGCTCTAAATGTGATCGATTTTGTGTATTTTAACTTTGCATAGATATGCGATATAGCGGAAGTGTTTAGTGTCATGTCGTGACAGAAATCTAGAAATGTGTTCCGTACGATATTTAAATAATTCTTATTTTCCGTGTAGTGTATAGCGTGTCGTAACTGTTCGTATCGAAATTTATCAATGAATCCTAGTGCGGTGTCGGGGAGGATTTCGTTTAGAGGCTTAATCTGTCCTGTATCAAAGACCTGTGCAATAAAATGTATCCCTTGTTTTTCCCAATATTCAACATCACCCAGTTGCCTAACTTGTGGTAAATGTGCGTTCCCCCACAAGGGGGTGTACTGAACCGCTTGGGATACTCCAGCCATACGTCTAACTTGTTCCCAAATGTACCCAAGCATTCTACTAAACGGGTTTATTATTATATTCTTCTCAATGGGACCCTTTTTACCCCTTAATTCCACAGTTTTTGTTCCCTGTACTGCCTACTTTTACCTGTGCTTAAAATTGGGTTGCTAGGCATGGTCCATCTATCTGTTGAAGGACGGAGGACGCAGAAGCACGCAGCCTGCAAGGTCACATTACTGACAGCCAGGGACTGTAAGTAAATGATTAAAGCCAGGTCCTCCCCAGCAGCTGATAACAGTGCCTGGGCTGTGTGCACTTCTCCCTGTCCATGCGCTTGGCAGACGCTCCCTCACTCAGCAGACTTGGAGAATGCAGAGTGGAAGCAGCACACAACAGGGAAGGGAGATCTGCCATCTGCTCAGTGTATAAATGACAGCAACATGTGGTAAGAGGACCCCTTTGTGCTGCAGGAGATTAACCCTTTAGGGGGGAGGACTCTGGTTACTGACACTTTTGGGGGGCTATTGTTACTGGCTAGTGAGGGCAGGTGGGATTAGCCTCAGGGTGAGGGCAGTGGCGGCCATCTTAACTGAATAGTGAAATTGCAGTTTTTTGCAGACTGGTTGCTAAGGGCTGAATCTTATTAAATATGGGGTAAGTCAGTCTAATAGTAACTGATTCTGGAATATCATGTTATTAGTAACTACATATATAAAAATTTAAATTAGGGTCTAAATGTTAAAGCACTTAGGTTTTAGATCACAATAGAAATAAAGTTTTATTTAGGTCACTTATTCGTTTTATACATATTAGTGATAGGTGGTAGAATGAGTATGTGTAGCCCTAGTGGATTCTTCTGTCAGTACTCTCTGATACAAATATTATTATGTTAGGTTTAAATTTTCTTTTATAATTTATGAATGACTAGATATTCTAAGCTTTTCCAGTTTTAATCATTGTGGGGTGCTACAATGCATTGGGAAAGTCTTCAAACCCTTTAACTTATGCTAAATTTGAAAAAAAAAATAAAGGTTTCCTCCATCAGTCTGCACTCAATACACCATAATGTTTGCAAATCTATTAACACCTTAAGGACCTTGCCATTTTTCACCTTAAAGGGATTCTGTCATCAGGATTTCACTTACTAAGCTGTTAACATGACCACATCAGTCTCCATGATTTATATTACAATATACTAGTATTACTTCCCTGTGTCTTGTAATTTGTCTATAAAATCACTTTTATTAATATGCAAATTGCCTAAATAAGAAGCCCAAGGGGCTGTCCCTCTGTCCGTTGGAGCCCAGCCACTCCCCTTCTCCTAGAGCCCAGTACCGCCCCACTGCTGTGGATAGACCTGTCAGCGCCCGCGCGGTGTCCTGGCATTGGCCTCAGAGCACATTGCACATGCGCTGACTGGTGTTTCCACGGCGCATGTGTGAGATTACGGCGCACCAGGAATATAACTTTTTAAGGACCAGTTCAGGTCTGAAGTCACTTTGTGAGGCTTACATAATAAAAACCACCCAAAAATGAGAACCATTTTAGAAACTACACCACTCAAGGTATTCAAAACTGATTTTACAAACTGTGTTAACTCTTTAGGTGTTGCACAAGAATTAATGGAAAATGGAGATAAGATTTCAGAATTTCACTTTTTTGGCATATTTTCCATTTTAATAAAAAAAATCTGCTAACAAAGCAAGGGTTAACAGCCAAACAAAACTCCATATTTATTATCCTGATTCTGTAGTTTACAGAAACACCCCATATGTAGTCGTAAACTGCTGTACGGGCACACGGCAGGGCTCGGAAGGAAAGGAACGCCATATGGTTTTTGCAAGGCAGATTTCACGGGGATAATTTTAAGCTGCCATGTCACACTGAAAATCCCCTGATGCACCCTTAGAGTAGAAACTCCAAAAAAAGACCCCATTTTGGAAACTACAGGATATGGTGGCAGTTTTGTTGATACTATTTTCGGGTACATATGAATTTTGGTTGTACTATATTACACTTTTTGTGAGGCAAGGTAACAAAAAAAAGCTGTTTTGGCACCGTTTTTATTTTTTGTTATTTATAGTGTTCATCTAACAGGCTGAATCATGAGGTATTTTTTATAGAGCAGGTTGTTATGGATATGACAATACCAAATATGACTACTTCTTTTGGTTGTTTGCTTCAGTTTTACATAACAAAGCATTTTTGAAAAAAAAAAAGTTATTTTTTTTTGTGTCTCCATATTCTGAAAGCTATCGTTTTTATACATTTTGGGCGACTGTCTTATGTAGGAGTTCATGTTTTTCAGTATGAGATGATGGTTTAATTGGTACTATTTTAGCGTGCATATGACTTTTTGATCGCTTGGCATTTTGTGATGTAAGGTGACAAAAAATTGCTTTTTTGACACAATTTTTTATTTTTGACAGTGTCCACCTGAGGGGTTAGGTGATGTGATATTTTTATACAGAAGGCTCTTATGGAAGCGGCAATACCTAATATGTATACTTTTTTTTTTTATTTAAGTTTTAAACAATAACAGCATTTTTTAAACAAAAAAATCATTTAGTGTCTCCATATTCTGAAAGCCATATATATATATTTTTTTGGGCAACTGTCTTAAGTAGGGTATCATTTTTTTCTGGATGAGATGATTGGCACTATTTTGGGGTGCATATGACTTTTTGATCGCTTGCTATTACACTTTTTGTGATGTAAGGTAACCGTTTTTTTGTTTGTTTTTTTACGGTGTTCACCTGAGGGGTTAGGTCATGTGATATTTTTATAGAGAAGGTTGTTACGAATACAGCGATACCTAATATACATACCTTTTTAAAATCTATTTAAGTTTTACACAATAACAGCATTTTTTAAACAAAAAAATCATGTTTTAAACTCTCCATAGTCTGAGAGCCATATTTTTTTTTTGTTTTTTGGGTGATTATCTTAGGTAGGGTATCAATTTTTGCGGGATGAGATGACGGCTTGATTGGAACTATTTTGCGGTGCATATTACTTTTTGATCACTTGCTATTACACGTTTTGTCATGTAAGGTAACAAAAAATGGCTTTTGACACTGTTTTTTTTAAATCTTTTTACGGTGTTCATCTGAGGGGTTAGCTCATGAGACATTTTTATAGATCAGGTTGTTACGGATGTGAAGATACCTTATATGTCAACTTTTTTTATTTATTTTTTACATTTAACACAATAAAAGCATTTTTGAAACAAAACAAAAAAATCATGCTTTTATGTCTCCATAGTCTGAGAGCTATAGTTTCTTTATTTTCAGGAGATTGTCTTGGCTCATTTTTTTAAGTATGAGATGACTGTTTGATTGGCACTATTTTCGGGTGTATATAACTATTTGATTGCTTTCTATTACACTTTCTGTGATATAAGGTGACAAGAAAATGGCTTTTGACACCTTTTTTTATTTTTTTTTGTACAGTATTCACCTGAGGGGTTAGGTCATGTGGGACTTTTATAGAGCAGGCTGTTACGGATGTGGCGATACCTAATATGTGTATTTTTTTTAATTTTATTTTTTACATTTAACACAATAAAAGCATTTTTGAAACAAAAAAAAATCATGCTTTAGTGTCTCCATAGTCTGAGAGCTATAGTTTTTAATTTTTTAGGAGATTGTCTTAAGTAGGGGCTAAATTTTTGCAGGATGAGGTGACGGTTAGATTGGTGCTATTTTGGGGGGCATATGCCTTTTTAATCGCTTGGTGTTGCACTTTTAGTGATGTAAGGTGACAAAAAAAATTGCTTTTTTAGCACAGTTTTTATTAAAAATTTTGACAGTGTTCATCTGAGGGGTTGGGTCATGTGATATTTTTATAGAGCTGGTCGATACGGATGCGGCGATACCTATTATATGTCTACTCTTTTTTTTTCCTTTTTTTTTACAATTTTTTTTTTATTTATTTAGAAAAAAGTACTTTTTTAACTTGAAACAAAAAATTTTTTTAAACTTAATTTTTTTTATTTTTTTTTCACTTTATTATTTTTCCACTCTGGGACTTCAACATTACAGGGTCTGATCCCTGTTTCAATGCAGCACAAGATACCTGTATGAACTGTTAGTGTCTTACACTAGTGTCTTACAACCATCGAGTCCCTGCCACAGCAGCGCTGGGATACGATGGATGAGGTGAGGGAGCGCAAACCTCCCATATGCCGCGGTCATGGAAGATGCTTGGAACAACCAGGACTCTTCCTTGAGCTGGCCGCCCCATCAAACTAATAGGGGGGGCTAATTGTCCTTCCAAAAGTAATTGGGGGGAAAAGGCAGTGGTAAAAGAGGTGACCATGAACCTGATGGTCACTCTAGCTGAACTCCAAAGGTCTTATAGGCTAATTGGAGAAACTTTAAAAAAAAAAAAACTATCACTACAACATTTCCCCTGGGCTTTACGGCACTATTCTGGGCATTATGGCACAGATGCGAGAAAGAAGCCTTTCCCCAGTCAAAGACACATGAAAGTTTACATAAAAGCCTAAAAGCTGGAGAAACAAGATTCTCTGCCTGATGAAACCAAGATTGAACTTTTTGGTCTCAATTTTATACACCATGTTTGGAGGAAGCCAGGCACAGGCCAATATCATCCCTACAGTGAAGAATGGTGGTGGTATCATCATGCTGTGGATGTGTTTTTTGAAGCTGGGACAGGGAGACTAGTCAGAGTTGCGGTAAAGCTGAAAGGTGCTAAGTACAGAGGTATTTTTAATGAGGGGGGTCATACTAATAAGGGGGTAGAAGGTGTAGATTGAGAGTAGGATATAGGAGGGGACAGTGGGTATTTTGTGGGGGCTGGGATAATTGAGGAAAGTAGGGAGATGACTGGGCAGAACTGAAAAACAAAGCTGGTGGTAATATGAACCTGTTACAAACCAACAATATTAACAATGGTACCTAAAAAATCCCAGATATTCACTTTCTGGGAACCGAATGTGAGAAATGTATAGTAACTTAAAAAATTTGAAGTCTAGCAAGTAAAATGGGGGAGTTGGAGTCTATGGTACTAGAGGAACACATAGATATAGTTGGTGAGGATGAGACATGCCTGGACTCTCATGAGTGGGCTGTTAATATTCAGGGTTTTATACTCTTTAGAAAATACAATGATGGTGAGGATGTTGGGGATGTTGAAACCCTATGGGTGGAATTACAAAGTGAAATACATTCTGAAAAAGTAATACTTGTTGAAATCTATAGACCCCCTAACATCATAGAGGAGATAGAAGTTCAGCTGTATAATCAAATAGTGCGGGCAGCACAGGGTGGTACAGTGGTCATAATGGGAGATTTTAACTTCCCAGACATTGACTTGGGTCATGGTTCTGTCTCAACTGCAAAGGGGAGAAGATTCTTCAACTTGCTGCAGGACCACTTTATAAGCCAGTTTGTGGAAGATCAAAGTAGGGTGATGTTTTGTTGGATCTGGTAATTTCTAACAATGCAGAGCTTGCTGGAAATGTTACTGTTCGTGAAACACTAGGTAATATGATCACAATATAATTTTATTTCCCCTGAACTTTAAAAAGCAAACTCTGGCTGGGAGAGAAAAAACACTGAATTTTAAAAAGGCCAATGAGAGCACCTACTGTCATATAATAATGGGGAGGATAAATGGGAGAGCTTTAAATCCATATTGGGTAATTACACTGCAAACTTTATTCCTGTAAATATAAACAGCTAAACTTAAACCCCCCATGGCTTACAGCTACTGTAAAAAGGGCAATAAATGACAAAAAAAAAAAGTGCATTTAAAAATACAAATCTGAGGGGTCAGCTGTAGCCTTTGAAATGTATAAAGAGTTTAATAAAATATGTAAAAAAGAGATAACATGTGCAAAAATATAATTGATAAAAACCAAGGTCAGAGCAGGTAAGTCTCCTAAGTGGAAAGGCAGAGTTACTCTGTATATACAAAGAAAGAGAAAGGAGCTGATATTGGTGGTGCCAAGGCTGTTAATACATCCATTAATATACTCAACTGGCTAATTGTAGATATGATCCAAACTTAGTTAAATAAGGTAAATATGAACAAGGCTCCGGGTCCAGATGAATTCTTAAAATTAAATTACATTAATGTTTATGAAAATATGTAGAAATATGTAAAATTTGTGTCCCCTCCCATCCCTTGGTTGAACTTGACTCATGTCTTTTTTTCAACCATATTAACTATGTAACTATGTAAAATCTGATCCACAGTGTTCAGGACTTCACACTGGGCCAAAGTTTTACCTTCTAACAAGAAAATGACCCGAAGCACAAAGACAAGACAACATATGAGTGGCTTAGGGACAACTTTCTGAATGTCCTTCAGTGGCTCAGCCAGAATCCTGACTTGAACCCAATTGAATATCTTTGAATATCTTTGGTAAGACCTGAAAATGGTTGTCTACTAAATGATTCCATTGATACCTGATAAAGCTTGAAAGGATCTGCAGAGAAGAATGGAAATAAATCCCCAAATCCAGATGTGCAAACTTTGTGGCATTATATTCAACTAAGTACTGAGTAAAGGGTCTGAATACTTATGTCAAGTCAAGGCAATATTTTAGTTTTTCCTTTTCAATAAATTAGCTAAGATTTCAAAGATTCTGTTTTATCATTATGGGGTATTAAGTGTAGAATGATGGGGAAAAACAAACTTTTTTAACACAAAACAGCAACATGTGAAAAAAGTGAAAGGGTTTGAAGAATTTCTGAATGCACTGTATGTAGCTTGAAAAGTGGCAAAACATTGAGACCTCCAGGGCATCAGGGATGGGATAGGGGGAACGAAACGGAATATTGAGTTCTTCTTCTGGTATCTTGGTTCTGGCTTTTGGACCGTGCTATGGTGTATGTGGGTGCTCAAGTGCTATATTGTAAGTAGCACAAGCATCTTATAATTATAGATGCATAGCCTCTCGCTATATAAAGCACCCTTATTCTACTTTTAGAATATTCTACTAGTACTGCTCAAAGAAACCACATGGTGAAACATGTAGCGGTCTGATAAGGACCTGCCTACTGTACTTTGTTTCAGGGTGCTCTTGATGTTAGTGGCAGATGCGGGATGCAAGGTATCCCTTGAAAATGGCAGGGCTCGTCTCTCCATCAGAGGTGAGGCTCAGATACCGACCCCCCTCCCTCCTTTTGCTTTGCTGGCTGCTCACAATGCTGCTGTTTTTCTGCTTATTTCTCCCACCACTCACTAACCAACTCTCTACAGACACACACACAGCTCCCAGTATAAAGAAGCTTGAAACCTTAGCACTCCTGGTAACAAAATCTAAAGGACGGGCTAATTAACTCCATATCCCCTATACACAGCCTTAGAAATGAAAAGTGCATAAGATTTAAATAATGGTAAAGGGGGGTAGTCACTGAAGATAAGGAAAAGTAAGAGTTCCTAAATAGTTTTTTTTAGCTCTGTATATACAAAAGAAGAGAAAGGAGCTGATATCTGTGGTGATATACTCAATTGGCTAACTGTAGATATGGTCCAAGAGAAGTTAAATAGGGTAAATGTGAACAAAACTCTGGATCCATATGAATTGCACCCAAGAGTGCTTAAAGAGCTCTGTTTAGTCATTGCTGTGACTCTTTTATTTATAATTTTTAAGGATTCTCTAGGGACTGGTACAGTACCAAGTGATTGGCGCAAGGCAAACGTGGTGCCCATATTCAAAAAAGGATCAAGGTCCTCCACAGGTAATTATAGACCAGTTAATTTAACTTCTGTTGTGGGAAAAATGTTTAAAGGAATCTTAAGGGATTATATACAGGAGTATGTGACTGTAAATAATATTATACGTGATAACCAACATGGGTTTACCAAGGACAGAAGTTGTTAGACTAACCTGATTTCTTTTTATGAGGAGGTGAGTAGTAGCCTGGTCAGAGGGGCGGCTGTGGATGTAGTGTTCTGGATTTTGCAAAGGCTTTTGATACTGTCCCTCATAGACGCTTAATAAGTAAGATCTATTGGCTTGGAAAGTATAGTTTGTAATTGGATTGAAAATTGGCTGAAGGACCGTGTCCAGAGAGTTTTGGTCAATGACTCCTATTCAGATTGGTCCCAGGTTATAAGTGGTGTACCTCAAGGGCCCTTTATTATTTAATTTATTTATTAATGATATTGAGGACGGGATTAATAGCACCATTTCTATTTTTGCTGATGATACTAAGCTGTGTAGAACTGTACGGTCTATGGAAGATGTCCACAAACTAAAAGCTGACTTAAACACGCTAAGTGATTGCGCATCAACTTGGTAAATGAGGTACAATGTTGACAAATGTAAAGTTATGCATCTTGGTAGTAATAATTTCTGTGCTTCATATGTCCTAGGTGATGTATCACTGGAAGAGTCACTTATAAAGAAGAATTTGGGTGTCCTTGTGGATGGTACATTAAATTACAGCACACAATGTCAATCAGCTGCTTCTAAGGCCACCAGGATATTGTCATGCATTAAACAAGGCATGGACTCGAGGGGCAGGGATGTAATGTTACCACTTTACAAAGCGCTCCTGCAGCCTCATCTGGAATACGTAGTCCAGTTCTGGCACCAGTGCATAGAAAGGATGCACTGCAGCTGGAAAAAGTACAGAGGAGAGCGACTAAAATGATAAGGGGCATGCTGGATCTTAGTTGAAGAAAGATTAAAATAATTGAATTAATTTAGTCTTGAGAAGAGACGTCTAAGGGGGGGACATGATTAACCTATACAAGTATATAAATGGGCTATACAAAAAATATGGCGAAAAGCTGTTCCATGTAAAATGTGCTCAAAAGACTAAGGGGCACTGCCTCTGAGTCTGTGGAATAGACTTCCTCAGGACGTGGTCACAGCAGGAACAGTTTCAAAAAGTGTTTAGACAAATTCTTAAAAGTAAAAAACATAAATGCTTATGAAAACGTGTATAAATCTGAGTCTCGCTTCCTTCTCCACCTATCCCTTGGTTGAACATGATGGATGTTTGTCTTTTTTCAACCGTATTAACTATGTAACCATGTCACTATGTAACAGTGTTACAAAACTCTTTTGTATTGACCACTAGGTCAATGCATTTGTGCCTTCTTTGCCTGTCTCCCAGCCTATTCGAGTTGATGCTAGAGCTATTTGATTGGAGCTTTGCTCATTTATCTCTATTCTCTGTGCTTCTCCGTTACTGAATGCAGGGGAAAAAGAGAAGCGAACTGTGCTTACCGTTTGTCCCATGTCCTTGTATACCTACTGTCAGTGGTTAGCATTGGAAGCCCCGTTCGCTTGTCTCTTACCTGTTAATTATGCATGGACCAGAGAGGAGGACAGGGGTTCCAGCACTTAGTGCTGATGGTGGGTATATAGGGACATAGTAAACAGCTTCAGCACTGGAAATTCTGATCTGCTCTCTCCCCCTTTTACTCTGTAAGAAGTACAGGGAAGAGATTAGCACTGGCAGTAAATCAGAAGGCAAATACAGGAGGCAGGAGCTGGGGTAGCAAGTTGAGGTAGGCTGGAGGAAGAAGGCTGTCCACATAATCATCGTTAGCACTCAGTAGAACGATGAAGAGAAATACCTTTCCCTTAATAAGTATATTACAAAAATGTTTGACAACTTGACGACCTTGCCCCTACACTATATTAACGATGACAGTTACACTTAAAAAAAAAATACATATTTACAAATAATATGTAGTACTAGCTCAGACATTTTCACAAGTGTTAGGCCTCATGCACACGGCCGCTATTTTGGTCCGCATCCGAGCCGCCATTTTGGCGGCTCGGATGCGGACCCATTCACTTCAATGGGGCCGCAAAAGATGCAGACAGCACTCCGTGTGCTGTCCGCATCCGTTGCTCAGTTCTGTGGCCCCGCAAAAAAAAAATACAACATGTCCTATTCTTTTCCGCACTTTGCGGACAAGAATAGGCAGTTATATGCAAAGGCTGTCCGTGCCCTTCTGCCAATTTTGGAACGTGCACGGACACCATCCGTGTTTTGCGGATCCACGATTTGCAGACCGCAAAACACACCAAGGTCGTGTGCATGCGGCCTTAGGCCGAATGCACACGGCCGTGTTCCGCGGCCGAGAGTGGTCCGTGATATGCCGGGCTGGATTCCTGTTTAGAGCAGGAGCGCACGGCGTCATTGGTTGCTTTGACGCCGTGTGCTTCATGTCGCCGCTGCACTACAGTAATACACTATACGAGTGTATTAGTGTAGTGCAGCGGCGGCATGAAGTGCACGGCGTCATAACAACCAATCTTGCTGTGCGCTCCTGCTCTGAACAGGAACCCAGCCCGGCATACCACGGACCGCTCTCGGCCGCGGAACACGGCCGTGTGCATTCGACCTTTAATAGGAGAAAAAACTGTATCACCATTTATAAACCCAGCATTTATAAAAAACAAACAAAAAAACAACTATGTTCAGCCTGGATGTCCAAATCTAAGTCATTATAATCAAGTTTAATGTATTCTAGTGTAGATTCCTTTAGGTTGCATGGTACAGTCACTATCACTTTTAATTACAGTTTAGTAAATCCTTTCACATTATTCGGGTTAATTTAATTCATCTTCTTGAGTTCAAGAGTATTTGAATTTAAAGAGAATTTTTTCTTTTAATATTCTATTAAATAGGTTATGTTTCTGTACCCAACAGGCCTTTCAGTGCAGAGTTGCATGTTTAATATTTTTAAAGCAGGTCTTTAAATTGAATACTTGGAAGGCTTAACACATTTGTGATGGCTTTTATGCGTCTACTGTGACTGGATAAAACAGTGGAGTGAATTATTCAAGCAATGTTCAAATTTACAGATAATTTGCTATGCAAACATTCCTCCATAGAGCCAGTGCATTTGCTATGCTTCAGAGAGCAATTTGTTTCTAAGGATGATGACCTCAGACTAAGTAATCACAAAGACTTTGAAACAAGACTTTCAATACTTAAAAGTATTTGATATTATAAAAAGATATTGTAAGGAATAAGAACCGCCTTATTCCTAGTTATTATAATGTTTGCTGTGATAAATGTTGTATGGTTATGTATTGTAGTGTAACGTGTTCTGGTGTGATTCACATATATATATTCAGTATGTATTTATGTACTTGTGTTGCCAGGCCAGCAGCCATTGATGAATTGGTTTAAAGCTACATATAGGCCGAGATGTCTGCCTCATACCTGGGAAAACAGCATCCTGCTCCCCGAGGGGTAGTTAGCACAGAGATGCTAACGAGGATGGGCCCGTTTGCTAGTCACACTCAGGACAGGGGACAGCAGACTCTCCGGCTCCTTGTGTCAGCATGGGGGCTTCCTAACCAGAGCATGAACCATAATCCGTAATCCTTCATAACTTGTTAAGGAGGAATTGGATGTCCCCAATATCTAGCTTATCATATCTGGTATGATGGGGGCATCGCATAGACACCAGACATGGCATATCAATTTGCCTTCATCTTCTTAAAATAGGGATTTCATCTTCCGAGCATCCTGGACGTGTAGCGTTTGATATGCTAGGACTCGGAACGATGAGATATGAATTATTGTCATGGTCTTACCTTCTTGCTGTTCTCCTTCGTTTGACATGTGCTGGCGGCCATCTTGGTTTCTGGGTTTCTTGTAGCCTCCCACCCTGCGGCTTCTCCTTCCCACTGGGAGGAGCTGGATGCCTAGCTCATATATATAGGAGGTCTGTGGCTTCAGTTCCTTGCTTGGTCCTCCTGTGTTCACATGCTTCTAAGACTGCTGCTGCTTCTGGTTCCTGATCCTGGCTTCATCTGACTACCCTGCTGGTTCCTGATCCAGGCTTCGTCTGACTACCCTGCTGGTTCCTGATCCAGGCTTCGTCTGACTACCCTTCTGGTTCCTGACCTCTGGCTTCGCAAGACCCTGCTTCGGTTTAGCCATCCGTTTGGACTTTTGCCTTACAGCTTGATTTTCAATAAAGCCTTCTTATTTCCACTTATCTCTTGTTGTACGTCTGGTTCATGGTTCCATGACAATTATGAAGAAGGGCTGGGGTCTATATCTTCACCAGAGCAACTGGGAAACTATCTTTTTGATATTTTCATACCTGTTCCCTAGTTGGCCAGGGGGCCGGCTACATGGGTAATGTAGCTTGGCCCAGAGGGGCTGAGCCAGAGGTGGGAGTGAAAGTCCTCTTCAGGCGTGCCCCTGGAGGAAAGGCATAAAAATTCAATCCCTGGATATTTGGTGTCACATAGTGGGAGATCCAATCAAATTTGTTTGTGCACCATTACTCTGCCCAGATCTCCTGGGAGGAAAGGACTTTTACCACACAAATGTTAAGTATTAGAACTGTAATTGTTTTCTCCTTTTTATTTTACAATTGTTTTCCATTTATGTATGTCTCTTGTTAATCATTTTTTGTAACCAACTACTGTCTATTTTGTATACATTAAACCTAAAAGTTTCATGATTTGACTTGTAACCTTAAGAACCTGTTAGCTACACGAAGAATGTGTGTGCAGTCTGAGGTTGTATGTTTTTCCGTGAGGCTTGCTATCGTGTGGGTGTCTGCTTGCGAGTGGAACACTCAGGGGTGTCCTGTCGACCTTATAACTGATGGGTGGTGGCAGTAAAAGTTTTGTGTTAGCGCGTGGGTGTGCTTGAAGGCTTCAGGTGGCGAATTATGCTCAAGTTACGGCCCGGCATAGGGCGTAACAGTGTGTGAGGGTGTGAGGTGAATCGGCCTGAACGGCTTGGGCAACCCTTGTCACATGATGCGGTGGGCCGGTCTGGTCCCCGGTATGTGACAGATATCTACCTAAATTCCTACCTAGTGTTTGGTTGAAATGTGTTTGCTATGATTTGGATAAAGAAAAACAAAAAAACATCACGTTTTAAATGTAATTTTTTTGTTTAAATTATCTATCTATCTATCTATCTATCACTTTGCAATTGATTGCAACTCATCTGACCCCTCTTCATAGCAATCTAGAGATAATGCAAATTTCCAACATAAAACTGAAGCAGCAAACTTTGCAAAAACCAAAATCTGTGTCAGTCTGTAAACTTTTGCCCATGACTGTAGATTCATGCCATGCAACCCTGCATGGCATCCCTCCTCCTGTGCAAATCTCCATCACAAGAAAAAGGTGTTTCACATATTTAGCGCCTTATGACTTAGAAGATTTGGGTGAGGAGTTAAATACAGGGCTTTGTGGCTGGCTGTATTTTGATGCCACTGCTATTGGGCACTGAGTATGGCACTGGCATGACTGTAGTGTGTAGGGCACTGTAGTTACTACTTTTAAAGGACACATGGGACATTGTATATGACACTGTTTTAAGGGCACTTTGGGCACTGTAATGGGTATAGGCACCGTGAACTGCACTGCTTCATATTACTATGGGCACTATGGGTGGCAATATATTGAGGAACTGTGAATAGCAGTGTGGGAACTATGTTGTGCCATCTTAAATTAGCTTGAAGCATGAAGAAATTGGCAGAATAGGGCAAATTTACGAATGTGATTGCCATAAAATGAGTTACAATTGTAGCAAATTAATGCATACCAAGTTTTAAACCTGTTTACAAAGAAAATGCCCCAAAAAGAATAATCCACTGCATCTTCCCTACTTGAAAAGGGGCCATGGATTAATGGAAAGGGGGCTTGATTTAACATAAAGTGGGCATGGCTGAAGAGGCACGAATATGTGTTAAAACTGCACTACATTGTTGATATAAAACAAAGCCAACCAATAGATTGCATAAAGTTCAACAGACTTCATTCACCATATTTATCATACAGAGCGAGCCACTGGCACATTTTCAGAGTGCTCTTCTAAATTTACATTGGCTACATTTTAAACATACATGAACATATTTTCTAAATGAATAAATACTACTTTTTCTTTTAAATGTGCTTTGTCATTTTCATCATTCACATGGTACAATTCAGAAGTAGTAATCTTACCCATCAAAGCCATAGGCAAGACTACAACTGTTCCACCTAATATTGCTCCATTACTTCGTTTATGTTCCAGGACCAGATGCATTTCCATTACCTTCTCCCATTTGATTAGCTCTCTACATACTTGTACGGCACCTGTTTTCTGGAAATTTCTTTCTCATGTCCCCAGGAAGTCTATTACTTTTTAAATTCCTCCTACAAATAAATCTCTTCAGATGGTGATCACACTTTTCGTATATGCCGTATGTAATATAGAAAGTATGTTGTGAGGTGTGGTATACTCATCAGCGTTCCTTACTGAATTCACATGAGAAAAACTAGACATGTGCTCACATTACTCAAGCAGAAATAGGACGGTTTTATGGCAAAGATGCATAATGTAATACATGCAGTATCTTATTGAGTCCACATGAGAGAAATAGAGGTGGTGATGAATAGAACCCATATGCTTTTTACTGATACTTCACAATCAACTGAGACCAGAACATTCACCAAATGTTTAATATTAACACTAAATATAATGTGTATCCACAAGGTGTCTTATATATAACTGAATCTCTGGGATTCTTTTTTACATTTGCTAAATATTCCTGTCTAGGTTAGCTAAATTTTGTTTTCCCAATAGCATTAGAAGGTGACATAGAGTTTGTGTTTAATTTACTGATACTGCACATTCAGGAATTGAGACTAATGCACCAGCAGAGTCTAGAGAGTTAAGCTGATTATATTGTACACTCACCGCAAGAACATTCAGTCAAGTTTTAATCTTCACTAAGACTCATAGGATCCATATAATATTATGTGTGAAAACCTTATATAAAATATCTAGCATCACATCATATTTAACAATTTTATTTAGCGCTTTGCCTGGGAACATTGGCATTAGTGATGAGCGGCAGGGGCAATATTCAAATTTGCGATATTTTGCAAATATTTAGTAGAATATTCATCATATATTAGTGGATTCACGAATTCGAGATTATTTTCTTGATCGCGAAAAATCGGCAATGTAATATTTGCGTAATGTGTGCGAAATACAGGCGTGGGTCACTATAGGTACATTTTTCAAGCTGCTAGAAGTTTCCTGAGACTGGAGAAAATGGCTGGCACGGCAGAACATTATAATAGCTTTATATGTAGATAGAGTGCTCCAATATATAACTAATGATGTGAATATTTTGGCGCAATACGTGCAACTTCACATTTTAGCAGGTCTGACTCCATATTACTGATTGGTGCACTATGTCTGTAGCATGTATGTATGGACAGCAGAACCTATCAGCTACACTGTATCAGGATATAACCTACACTGACTATCTCCCACTAACTATCTGTTATTATATATATAAGCTAAGTAACTATCTAATGTAATGACACACCATAGCACAGAGCACAGCAATAACACTGAACTCCATAAAACTGCAGAAAATGGCTGCTGGGGAGGTTCTTATATAGTAAGGGGTAGGCAACTTTCCTATTGGTTGCTAGGGATGTTGCTAAGCTCTGACAAACAGATTGCAGCCTTCTCATTGGCCCACAAGCAAGAAGGGAGGTTAGTGCTGAAAAAAAAAATCTAGAATATTGTAATACCACTATATTCTAAATATTCGCTCCCAACACTAATTGGAATACATTAAATGCAGAATTAAATAAAATTAGATTGATTATTATTATATATTTACAAGGGTTCTAAACGTATATTAGGTAGATTTAAATAGTGTAAGCCCTATTGGTTCTAACACTTTCCCATATAGTTCACTTTAAAATTCAGCCATTGCTGGTAGTAATGAGTGAGTAAGTGAGGACCTCATATACTGCCATGTTTCTGCTCTCAAACTTAAACCAACCCTTCAATTCACGATAAAAAAAAAAGCCATATTTAATGGGGGAACAGACAAAACACTTAACGGGTGCTCTCTTTTTCCAGCCACTAATTTGCTGATTTCCCATCCCGTTTTCTGCAATCCAAGATGGCCATACCACTTCTAAGACTACCCCAAGACACTTCTGACTGCTCCAGCAAGGATCTCGAATTAAGGTCAGCATTAAGGGGCACATTTATTAAGACAGGTCACACATATGGAAGTGCATCCGTATGTCTTCCGTATCCGTTCCGTTTTTGCGGAACCATCCATTGAAAATGTTATGCCCAACCCAATTTTTTCTATGTAATTACTGTATACTGTATATGCCATACGGAAAAATGGAACAGAAACGGAAACACAACGGAAACAAAAAACTGAACAACGGATCCGTGAAAAACAGACCGCAAAACACTGAAATAGTCATACGGTAGTGTGAAAGACGCCTTAATCTTACAATTTTTTTAGGTGCAAAAATCATCAGCATAAAATTCAACTGTATAAGGACCCTTACAAAGGTTTTTGGTATTTGTTTTTTTTAGCATGCATGCTTTCTGAAGTTTCCCAATCCATAAATGAAAATAGCAGAGAACAATAAACATAACCACAAAAAAATGACAAACTTCTAGATAAACATATCGCTGCAGCAATTTTTTCTTTCAACTTAATATTTTCTCTACAGAACTGACATAAGGGGTATAATTGATCATTTTATCCTAGAGTTAATTTTGATAGACTTTTGTAATTATGGGTTAAAGATAATTTACTCCCCAGTGATCTAATTTACATATAATTAGACTGAAAGGTTGCTATCACTGAAATAAAACTAGTGAATTTCTTGTCCTTTTATCAAGTCATAGGTATTATTAAAACAGGCATTTTAACTAGGAGCCTTAGAAATATGCTGTAGGATCATAAACCAGCAATTATATAATACATACTTCCATATCTTTAATTCAACAGAAAATTACAGGTCCATATCTTAAAGTGTACCTGTCACTATAAATGAGAAATTTGATTATGCACCTAAATTGAATATACTATATATTGCCTAATTTTTGTTCCACAAGTTCACTCAAGAAGATAATTCATAGATTGTAAGCTCTTGCAAGCCTTCCAGTTGTACATTAGCTGGTAACTCTCTGATGTCTTTTGTTTCGTACATGAACCCTCTGAGTTGTAAAGCACTGTGTAATTTGGTAGTGCTATATAGATAAAGATTATTATTATAAACTTTGAGAGTCTACTCCTATTTTGATTGGATTCCATTGTTCAAGGTTATATAAGATGGTATAAAAATACCCTTAAGCTAGGTTTACATCACAATTGTTTTTCCCTTTTTGTCTGTTCCGGAATAGGAACAGAAAAAGAAAATGGGAGGGCTGGCCACCAACTGTGCCTGAGGGATACCATTGACTATAATGTAATCCATCTGGTTTCCGTTACATTTTCCACAATTCTATCGGACACCATACCTTGACTTGCCAGAATCTGCAACAGAGACTTCTGCCAGAACCTCCTCCACAGATATGGACCTTGCCTAAGGCCTCTTTCACACGGTCAGTATTTGGTCAATATTTTTGCATCAGTATTTATACGTAAGTCAAAACCAGGAGGGGATCCAAAACACAGAAGTGACACAAATATTTCTATTCTATCTTTTCTCGGAAGGTTCCACTCCTGGTTTGGCTTACAAATACTCACCAAATATTGACTGTGTGAAACAGGCCTTACTAGGTTAAAATGAGGTAGAACAAAGCACATCAAACTTACGTGTCTGGGCCTCAATGACTACATCTCCAGCTTTGGCACAACCGTACAAGGAAAGACGCTTTGTAAAGCCACGTCTCCTGGTGATGCTACAGCAACATAATACAATGCTCAGTTTCTTCCCACAGCGGATGTGTGTTGGAGGAAACTAGCAGTGGGTTGATTGCTTAGCTGTTCTATTCCTGTGTGCTAGTGTTCTGACTAATCGAGCACTGAGTCATGACCTATCAGGTTCTGATCCTGGGACTCAGTGCTCTATGTAAACACCTTTCTGGACAGTACCCATTGCCAGTGCTAAGTTTCACTCCATAGCTGTCCTCCCAGTTTTGTTCTGTGTGCCTTTAGATTGCTTATTGGATTGACCGTGGCTTGCCTTTAACTACTCTCTGTCTCGTGGTTTGGTACTGTATTGTCCGCCCGGTTCTGATCAATTCCTGTACAACTTTGTCTTTGTGCAGTTTCTTCTGTGTGTGTCAGTCCTGCACCGAGCACAATAGGAAATGTTGACCAGTTGCAGACCTGCTGCCTAGGGCTTGCACAGCAAGTAGGCAGGGAAAGTAGGCTAGGTTCCAGTTAGGGCTCACTGTCTGTGTGTTCCTGCCTACTGTGCTGACGATTTTATTCTATTTCAGCAAAGTAAATTGTTTTCTATTTGACATATTAATCTACCCAATGCCTGCAGATAATACTAGCTATAAGCCATTTGTGAACAGAATCTTGTCCAGCTATAGAGTTTTTTCACTGGGTCTGTGCTTTTCCAATTTCACGGTGGGACGGAGGGGGTGTCGTTTTACCATTCTTATTGTACTAGAATTCCAGCACTAATATTGCTATAATTTTGATGCAAATAAATTTTAATCAAATCAGTTAATAATTTGCATAAAAAAGAACAGATATTTGCCACTTGCTAGACATTTTTTAGAATTCTCTAGTAAAGTTAGTAGGATTTTGTCATAAAATTTTTCAATTTATTTCAGTACCAGTTTTTTGTAGCAAAATGCTGGCTAAGTGTGCAGTGTCCAACTGCAGAACAGTGTTCCCCTGCAAAAGCGTTTATGTGTAATTCCTGTATTCAGGCTGCTAAAGACCAAAGCTGTGATTTGCTGTGTATTTCTGTAATTGCTGATTTGAGATAACAGGTTGTATCCATCGACCACTAGGTGGAGCCATGTCCGCTCCCCTGAGGGAGAAGCAACCTAGAGCCAGTTTAGTCTAGCATATTTTATGTTTTTTTTTAAGGTTTACGTTAAACAATATTATTTTGTATTTTAAAAAAGTGGTGATGTAACATATTGCTCAGCAAGCATCTCTGTCTCTTCAAGAGGAAAAGCACATGGCACAAGAAGCAAGGGAAGGCTTGCTGTGGGGTGAAGGAGATAAGTATGCAGGAGGCTGAGCTGAATGTATAAGTTTTAATAAAAATTGCTGTTGGATTTCATCCCTGAGTGCCTACAATATATTTCATGAAGACAGGAAAGTCCAATTTAGATTTCAGGCTTCGGATTTAAGTAAGTGACTTGCAAAAACTGTAGAATAATCTAGGCTTGATTTGGCTGCTTTTCAGCATGAAAGAGGGTATTGTACTTGACCCAGAAAAGTATTTGACCAACACTCCAAATCAGGGATTCTAAAACAGGCTGACCACATGCACCACCTGGGGCAATTATCTGTGGCGACCAGTGTTCCCTTTAAGCTGATACAGTTGCAGAAAGGGAACTGTCACCGGGAATAGCAATTCCATGTAATCCAGTCAGGAATTGCTATTTCTGGTGGCAGTCCCTTTAACCATCAGTATGGGGCACAACGGCAACACAGCACATGACGTCATGTTTCTATTATCTTGGAAGTAGCATTTTTGTGCACTTTTGCCCCACTTATCCCACAGGCGACCTTGATTAGGTGGTACACATAGCAGTGCTCCTCTTACTGGTTGCTTGATGCTTACAGAGGTAACTAGGAGCAGCACACTGTGTGCAGGGTCTGCTCTACTGAATGTACATGCCCAATGGCATAGGTAGGTTAAGAGTAGGACCTGCCTGACTGAGACCACCTTGGTGCTTGTAGGTGGGCACAGATGTGTTTTGATCAAAATATATTGGCAGAGAGTCTCTTATTTTATCATATCAGAGTGAGGGCTTAGTCCATATATAATGTTTGTATCTATTGTGTTAGTGCATTATTTTCCATGATTTTTCTTTTATAAATGTTGTCATGTACAACAGCATATTCAGTTATCTGGGGAGTAGCATTTTTGTTCACTTTTGCCCTGCCTATTCAACAGGCAACCTTGATTAGGTGGTACATATAGCCGTGTGTGCTCCTCCTCTCATTGGCTACTTGCTGCACACAAAGGTAATGAGAAGCAGAACACTATATGTGCAGGGTCTGCTCTCCTGAATTTAGATGCCCAATGGCATAGGAAGGTTTACAGTAGGACCTTCCTGACTGAGACCACCTTGGCGCGGGTAGGCGGTGTGGTAAGGTGAACATAAAAGTTTATGGGAAAGTCCTGGAAGGGGTGTATATCCCACCCAGCTTCCTCAGCTGGGTGAGGTAAATAAAATCCAGGACAGGTTTTCCCCTAGCTTCAGCTGGGATCATCAAGGGGAAATAAAGCACAGTCCAGGCTGTCAGTCTGGGGAGAGGAATGCCTGGAGAAGACCTTCACTTTAACGAGTGAATTATAACTGGGGTTGCCTGTATTGTCGGAGTGTGATAAATAAAGCAGCATTTGGACTTTGAGGCCTCATGCACACGGACGTTTTTTTTCACGGTCCGCAAAACGGGGTTCCGTTGGTCCGTGATCCGTGACCGTTTTTCCGTCCGTGGGTCTTCCTTGATTTTTGGAGGATCCACGGACATGAAAAAAAAGTCATTTTGGTGTCCGCCTGGCCGTGCGGAGCCAAACGGATCCGTCCTGAATTACAATGCAAGTCAATGGGGACGGATCCGTTTGATGTTGACACAATATGGTTCCATTTCAAACGGATCCGTCCCCATTGACTTTCAATGTAAAGTCTGGAGTTCTGTTATACCATCGGATTGGAGTTTTCTCCAATCCGATGGTATATTTTAACTTGTAGCGTCCCCATCACCATGGGAACGCCTCTATGTTAGAATATACTGTCGGATATGAGCTACATCGTGAAACTCATTTCCGACAGTATATTCTAACACAGAGGCGTTCCCATGGTGATGGAGACGCTTCAGGTTAGAATATACAAAAAAACTGTGTACATGACTGTCCCCTGCTGCCTGGCAGGTGCTGCCAGGCAGCAGGGGGCAGGCCCCCCCCCCTGTTTTTAACTCATTGGTGGCCAGTGGGCCCCCCCTCCCCTGTTGTTAACTCGTTGGTGGCCAGTGTGCGCACCCCCCTCCCTCCCTCTATTGTAATAATAGCATTGGGGCCAGTGTGCGCGCCCCCCCCAACCCCCCCTCCCTCCCTCTATTGTAATAATAGCATTGGGGCCAGTGTGCGCGCCCCCCCAACCCCCCCCCTCCCTCCCTCTATTGTAATAATAGCATTGGGGCCAGTGTGCCCCCCCCTCCCCCCCCCGATCATCGGTGGCAGCGGAGTAGAAGATTCATACTTACCTGGCTGCTGGCTGCTGCGATCTCTGTGTCCGGCCGGGAGCTCCTCCTACTGGTAAGTGACAGGTCTGTGCGGCGCATTGCTGTCACTTACCAGTAGGAGGAGCTCCCGGCCGGACGCAGACATCGCAGCAGCCAGCAGCCAGGTAAGTATGAAAATCTTCTACTCCGCTGCCACCGATGATCGGGGGGTGCGCACACTGGCCCCAATGCTATTATTACAATAGAGGGAGGGAGGGGGGGGGGGTTGGGGGGGTGCGCACACTGGCCCCAATGTATTAAAACAATAGAGGGAGGGAGGGGGGGGGGGTTGGGGGGGGGCGCGCACACTGGCCCCAATGTATTAAAACAATAGAGGGAGGGAGGGAGGGGGGTGCGCACACTGGCCACCAACGAGTTAACAACAGGGGAGGGGGGGGCCGCACAATGATATTCAAACTGGGGAGGGGGGGGGTCTGCCCCCTGCTGCCTGGCAGCCCTGATCTCTTACAGGGGGATATGATAGTACAATTAACCCCTTCAGGTGCCGCACTATCATATCCCCCTGTAAGAGATCGGGTGCTGCCAGGCAGCAGGGGGCAGTCTTGTACACAGTTTGTAGTGTATTCTAACTAGAAGCGTCCCATCACCATGGGAACGCTTCTGTGTTAGAATATACTGTCGGATCTGAGTTTTCACGAAGTGAAAACTCAGCTCTGAAAAAGCTTTTATGCAGACGGATCTTCGGATCCGTCTGTATGAAACTAAAACCTACGGCCACGGATCACGGACACGGATGCCAATCTTGTGTGCATCCGTGTTCTTTCACGGACCCATTGACTTGAATGGGCCCGTGAACCGTTGGCCGTGAAAAAAATAGGACAGGTCATATTTTTTTCACGGCCAGGAAACACGGCTAACGGATGCGGCTGCCAAACGGTGCATTTTCCGATTTTTCCACGGACCCATTGAAAGTCAATGGGTCCGTGAAAAAAAACGGAAAACGGCACAACGGCCACGGATGCACACAACGGTCGTGTGCATGAGGCCTAACCCTGTGGTCTGCAAGAGAATCTGTCATCGCCGCCCAGCCTGAGAGTGTAACCCCTTACAGCGGGCACAGATGTGTTTTGATCAAAATATATTGGCTGAGAGTCTCAGATTTTATTATTAGAGTGAGGGCTTGGTCCATATATAATGGTTGCATCTATTGTGTTAGTGCATTATTATCTGTTTTCTGTGATTTTCTTTTTTTTTTCATAAATGTAGCCATGGACATCCACATATTTATTTATCATATCGTGCAGGATGTTTTGACCTTTGTTTTTTTCTCTGTTATTTTTGCTAAGTTTGTAGTATACACTTTGAGGGAGTGGCACCTTCAAGTGTGAATGGACTTCTATTTTATCCTGGGAGTAGCATTCTTGTGCAATTTAGATCAAAATATATTGACTGAGAGTCAAACATTTTATCATATTCGAGCGAGGGCCTAGTCTATATATAATTGCATCTATTGTGCTAGTGCATTATTTTCTGTTATTTTTCTTTTATAAATGTAGCCATGCACATCCATGTTTTCAGTTATCATATCGTGCAGGATGTTTTGTATCTTTTTCTGTGATTTTTAACCTTGGGAATTAGTAGTGTATCGAAGTATCCAAGGTGGACTTCGATCCAAATTTCAGTAAAATTTGATCCGCCACAAGACCAAATTTCCTCATCCTTCATGGTAACAAATCAATTTTTCCTAAAATGGTGGCTGAAAGTAAAGAAAATTATACTCACCTCATCCACTTGCTCATGGAGAGGCCGTCCACTCCTGTCTTAAATAAAGAAAAACCTACCAAAGGACCTGTGACGAGCGTGATGACATCACGTGGTCACGTGGTGATGTCATCCTCACCGCAAGTCCTTTGGCTGGTTTTCAATCAAGATGGGAGCGGAAGGCCTATCCACGATCAAGTGGATGAGTTGAGTATATATTTTTTAAACCCCTGAGCAGCTGAATGTGAGTCACAGCATTGAACGCGTCATCTGAGGGGTTAAATGATGGCGACGGTGCGATCGATGGTCCCCATCATTCCGCCTGCTCCATACAATGGAAAATGATTTGTCATAATTCAGCAAAGCTTCCAAATCTAATTTTTCTAAATATCGCTCATCTCTGTTGAGAATATATATATTTACTGTTCTGTTTATTTGCATTGTTTTCTACAACTATACTATAGCTATTGCATGCTTTCTCTAAATTCATGAAATGCAATGCTTGTGAAAATCATATATCAATATTTAGAAGAGTTATCTGGGACTATGTAAAGGTCTGCACCTTCAGGAAATATACTGAACGGTAGGAGTGACACCTTAGGGATTTATACAGCCTGAATAATTATTACTTGACCTAAGATTAACTCCATAGCATAATCCATTCCTGGGTGAAGTTGATTAGGATTACATTACAAAGTGACTCCAGGCATTATGCAAAAATAAGAAATATATGCTCCAAGAACATAGATTGTATTACTCTTTTCAGTTTTCCCTTTTTAATTACATTCCCCCAGTATATAATTCGAGAGCCTATCTGAACATTGCAGCTAAACGTTGTTCTAAAACTACCGCACATATACACTAAGAGGGTAATTTATTATCCAGAAATATGACTATATTAGGCATATTTCTGGTGCAGATTGCGACGCAAAGGTTATTAGCACTGCAATCTAAGACTTTTCCCGGCTCATGACAGGTCTAAAAAAGTGGGCGTTGTGTGGACGGGGATAGACCAGCAGGCCCATCTCATACATCATCTTCTACACCTGTCTAAATGTAAGACATCAAGGAATCTGGCTCACATTTAGATTGGCGCTGGATGTGCTTAAGTTACGTAGAGGCCGGCGCCTCTTCATCCACAGCCAGATAAATAATCCTCTAAAAGTAATAAAAGAGAAGAGAACAAATAAAATATAAATATATAAATACATATAGCCTCTACAATCTTTATTAAAGGTAATGTCTGCTGCTCACCTTGTATCAGTAATGTGTACTGTATGTCGATACTCCTTTTCCCACACACAAATGGGCACTAGAATGCATCTCTGTCCCCTTTTCAGCCTGATGTCACCCTTGAGGTTGTTTTACACTGGGCAAGAATCTGCCAGATAATCTCTGAGCATTCACAGGAACACTTGTTAGCGATTATCTGGTGGTGTAAAGGTGCCGCCAATTACCCAATGAATGAGCAAAAGGCTTATTCGTCGGGTAGGTGGATGATTTGTGTAGGCACCTAAATCGTCATTTGCCGGCAGAAGATCGTGTTGTCTAAGCACACTCTGCTTCCGGCAAACGAGTCTTTTTGGGGAAGAGCAATGGTATTAGTGATTGCTCCTCCCCATACTGTGGAGGAGATCACTGATGAGAAGGCGCTTTCTGGGAATGAACGCTTCATTCCAGTCAATCGTCTGCTGAATTGATCTCTGTAAAGGGACCTTTATGGGTCAGGAGATGTTTTTTCAGTAATGGAGTTGATACCAAAAACAAGATGAAGGTTAAATACAGCTGCAAAATAGGTAAGTAGAGACTGAACAAGCTATGAAGGAGTAGGTAGTAGATGAAGAAATGGGTAAATTGATGTATGTAAGTGACCAGGAGGAAGTGTGGGAGGGAAGGGGATCAATACTACTTGGGGAATAAGAGGTAAAAAGTACCAAAGAGAAGAGTCTTCCGGACTTTTAGATACTTTGGGGATCACAAGGATGGTAAAGGGAAGAGTTAAGGATTTTGAGTATGAATGTGCAATGGAGGAAATCTGCTAACATATGTTAGATGTACACCTACAGCACTGCTGAAGAAAAAAAAATTGTGTGCCAAGGTTATTGCCATCTTTTTCAAGAGGGTCAGAGTGTAGTGGGAACTGCTTTGACTAGGGCACTTTTAGGAGTTTCACTGTAATGACTGGAAGCCAGAATGGGACTTGAGAGGAAAGAGATTGAGGCCAATGAAGACTGTGGAGTGTCTATAAGTTAAGTGTTCATGAAGTATAGATTTCTGTATGTGTCATGGGTAAGTGTGTCCTGAGAAGGATTAACACGGCACCTTTGGACAATCATCAGAAATTTGCATTAAAGTAGATGCCTAAATAAGCAAAACAAAATAGTGAAAGTAAATCTGAATACAGTAGGTCCAATATTCTGTACTGTTCCATTTATTTATACTGTTTCAGTATATAATTTTTTTGCCATTATTGCCCCAGAAGTGGTGACATTTTTTATTAGGTCTAACTCTACAATATGCAGAGAATTTGAAGCAATGTGAACGTGGACATAACAATGATATGGTGTTAAAGGTGGACACTCAAACCATACATATTCTAACCTTACTAGGACTCAGACTGTTTCAAAGTCTACAGAGGAAAAACAAAATTTTAAGACTATGGGGAACATTTATCAAGTCTGCTTTACCAGTTTTGTGGAGTAAAAATGGCCCAAGTGATGCCCACATGCGACATTTAGTGCATATATTTGCAACATTTGGTAAACTTTTGCGACATTTGGTGAACTTTACCATTTGCGACATTTGGTGAACTTTACCACTGGAGGGAAAAGTAGATCAGGATTTTAGATTAGAACACCTTTTAAACGGGTTGTGTCGCAAAACATATTCTATATTTTTCAAACCAGCATCTGGATCTGAATACTTTTTGTAATTGCATGTAATTAAAAATTTGGGATAGACAGTGAGATATTTCATAAAATGTATCTGTAAAGCGCCACCCGCTGTTTGCTCTTTTCCTTATTTTTTGCCCGACTCAATGAGCTGGTCAAACATGCTCAGTTTAAATCTTCAACTGTCACCAGTCAAATGTTCTTTTAGAAGCAGTGGCAGTTACAGGAAGATAGCTACAGCAGAAAGGACACACCGCCTTAGCTGTCAAGCTGACAAGAATCTAGCAGAGCTATTAGAGCAGTAAATGTGGAGCTCTCTGGACTCATATGAGGTACAGAACTGGTTCTATCTTTGTTAGAAATGTATGGTCATGAGCGAATCAAAGAATTCAAAGTGGAATTCGATCTAAAGTTTAGGAAAAATTTGATTTGCAACTAATCAGAATTTCCTCACACTTTGTGGTAATATTTTTTTTCTTAAAATGGCAGCTACACGTGTTGAAAGTAAGAAGCCCAGGAACGCGAAATGACCCATAATGCCATGCAGCCAGCCAATCTGCGGTCATCCCCTATAATGCCACAGCCCTTAAAAAGCCTCATCCCACTTGGTCTCTGCCATTTCACTGTAAGCTGAGCATAGGGAGAGATGTGGCCAGTGCTAGGGTGTCACGGGGAGTTGGCGATGCGCTCTGCAGCGCAGATGGCACCCCACCTCTGTACAGGAGCGAGGATGCATGATGGGGGGTGTCCTCGGTCCCCCCAGCAACCAGATGAAGCCTAAGCACCCAGCTGGGCACTCAGTGCTCAGCCTTTTGCAGCAGGGAGAGTCATGTGACGCTGGCCACGTCACATGACCCCTGTTACTCAGTATTTAAACAGGCAGCCTGCTGGCCACAGTTTGCCTGCTATTTCGGTTCCTGCTGTGAGTTTGCATTACCTGGCATACTTACCTTCTGCTATTCCCTGACAACCCTCTGCCTGCTCCTTGTGTACTTTGCTGCTCTCCTGGAATTCTGACCCCGGCTTCCTCCTGACGATCCTCTGCTGACTCTTTTGGTTCTTCTCGACTCTCCTGATATTTATGACCCCGGCTTCTCCTGACTATTCTCTGCTTGCTCCATTTGTACTTCTTAGCTCTCCTGGTATTGACTCGGTCTGTTCACGTTCTGTTGTTTGTCTGGTCTCTCCTCCCAGCACTTATTCCAAGCTAGGGATTGCTGTCCAGTTGTCCCCTGTCATTAGGACTTGCGAGGCAAGTAGACAGGGCCAGGGGTGAGGGTGGAGCGCAGTGGTCAGTTCCCTCCCCCCTGTGTGTGTGTACGCCACAGTTACAGAATAACAGGCCCTACCTAACCACTGTATCATGAATCCTCTGGTGACGCTGATAGATCACGTTTCTAACCTGACGCAGATGGTGCAGGAGCTAGGGGAAAAACTCAGTTCTTTTGAGATAGGACAAGGCTCTTCCATCCCTCAGGCTTCCAGTCCGCATATGGAGACGCAGATTAAGCTTCTGGAGACCTTTTTTGGAGACCAGAGGAAGTATCTTAATTTTGAGGAGAATTGTAAACTTTATTTTCATTTACCCCCCTTTGTCCTCCGGCTCTGAGAGTCAACGCGTGGACATTGTCATTTCCCAATTACAGGGTGATCTCCAGGAGTGGGTGTTTTATTTACCTTCTGATGCCAGTTGTTTAGCATCAGTAGAGGGTACCTTGTATGATGAACCGGACAGGGCCTTGGTAGCCGAGACCGCTCTTAAGGCACTGGTTCAGGCAATCAACCCGCTGAGGAGTATTGCACCCAATTTTGGAAGGTGGTGTGTTCCCTCAGGGTGGAATTAACCAGCCCTTAAGAGTCAGTTCAGGTCAGGTCTGTCAGATAGCCTGAAAGACCTTCTAGAGACTCTAGAGGAGATGATGACCCTAGTTGTTCGACTCAACCGACAGGTTAGAGAGAGACGACAGCTCTTTTCTCAGGTGGTGGTCCAGCCTGAGGTCTGTCCCAGGAACGGAGCAGAGGTCTCTTTTGAAGAACCCATGCAGGTTGGCATGACCCAAAGGGATCTGCGCCGCAGACGTGGAGTGTGTTTTTACTGTGGAGATCCTGACCATTGGATTGACCAGGGTCCTAAGAAGATCCACTCCGTCAAATCTCCCAAAGCAAGGCAACCTAAAGACCAGGTACACCCTGATATTACAAAAAGTAAGCTTTTAGTACCTATAACGATATCGGAGTGTAAATAAGTGGTCGGGTAAGGCCTTTATTGACTCTGGCTCAGCGGCCAGCTTTATTGATTGTGAGTATGCAATAAGACTGGGTATTCCAATTTTTGTTCTACCTATGCCTATCCACATCATGGCTATGGACGCCACTCCCCTGGTGGGTGATACGGTGAGGTCGTGTACCTCAGAGATTTCTCTAACTGTGGGGGTGTGTCACTCTGAGAAATGCTCCCTGTTAGTCCTGGAGAACTTACCGGTCAAGGTGGTACTGGGGATGCTTTGGCTCCAATTACATAACCCCACTATAGATTGGACCAGAGGGGAGTTGGTGAGATGGGGACCTAAGTGCGACTCGTGCTTGTCCGTGGTGCAGGTTGGGGTCTTAGTAGAATCTGATATATGACCGCAGTCATTAAGGAATATACTGATGTGTTCTCATCATCGACCCCGGAGGCTTTACCATCCCATAGACCTTATGATTGCGCCATAGAGTTAGTAGAGGGTGCCAGGTCTCCTAAGGGGCGTATTTATAATCTTTCCAAGCCCAAAGGCAAGGCCATGGAGGATTACATTGAAGAAAGTCTCATTAAGGGGCACATTAGACCCTCTGTCTCTCCGATGGAGGCAGGGTTTTTCTTTGTAAAGAAGAAGGATGGTGGTCTCAGACCTTACAAACTACAATTTAGCGTGGTATTAAAAAGCAGGAAGTGCTCAACCCCATATGCAGTGGTGCATCTATACTGGGGGGGCAGATCCTGCACTTGTGGCCCGTTGCTAATGGCAATCCCCAGCAAAAATGCATACAATGGAGGATGCCTGCAGCGGACCACAAGTACCACAATGGACATCCTACACAGGATAGCAATTGTGTGGATGTGATAAGCAGTCAAAATGACATAACAAAAACAAAGACAGGTGCACTATGTGGTCATACTAACCCTCATACTGGTGTAAAATTGAGAATTAGCCAACATATCCTGCTTAGAGGACATGTCTGAGCCCGAGCACCACGCCAAGGTTTCTCAAGTAGCTCGGGAACCTAACGCTAAACCTACCTGAGCCGTGTGGGCAATACCAGGAGCCAGTGGGCGAATTACAGGTGCGCAAGGTCCGACTCAAAGCAATCTCCCAGTAACCTCCAGCATGTGACCATGCATACAATGGGAGGAGGCAGAGAGCTCTGAGCCCCACCCAAGACTGGCTGATATAGCCCAGGCCTCACATGTGCACCAGAATGCTGCCTGTGGATGGAAATAAAGGCACATTCAAACTAGGAGTTTCTACACCTCCAAAAATTCAAAATACAAACTACAATTTAGCGTGGTATTAAAAAGCAGGAAGTGCTCAACCCCATATGCAGTGGTGCATCTATACTGGGGGGGCAGATCCTGCACTTGTGGCCCGTTGCTAATGGCAATCCCCAGCAAAAATGCATACAATGGAGGATGCCTGCAGCGGACCACAAGTACCACAATGGACATCCTACACAGGAGGACATGTCCTCCAAGCAGGATATGTTGGCTAATTCTCAATTTTACACCAGTATGAGGGTTAGTATGACCACATAGTGCACCTGTCTTTGTTTTTGTTATGTCATTTTGACTGCTTATCACATCCACACAATTGCTATCCTGTGTAGGATGTCCATTGTGGTACTTGTGGTCCGCTGCAGGCATCCTCCATTGTATGCATTTTTGCTGGGGATTGCCATTAGCAACGGGCCACAAGTGCAGGATCTGCCCCCCCAGTATAGATGCACCACTGCATATGGGGTTGAGCACTTCCTGCTTTTTAATACCACGCTAAATTGTAGTTTGTATTTTGAATTTTTGGAGGTGTAGAAACTCCTAGTTTGAATGTGCCTTTATTTCCATCCACAGGCAGCATTCTGGTGCACATGTGAGGCCTGGGCTATATCAGCCAGTCTTGGGTGGGGCTCAGAGCTCTCTGCCTCCTCCCATTGTATGCATGGTCACATGCTGGAGGTTACTGGGAGATTGCTTTGAGTCGGACCTTGCGCACCTGTAATTCGCCCACTGGCTCCTGGTATTGCCCACACGGCTCAGGTAGGTTTAGCGTTAGGTTCCCGAGCTACTTGAGAAACCTTGGCGTGGTGCTCGGGCTCAGACATGTCCTCCAAGCAGGATATGTTGGCTAATTCTCAATTTTACACCAGTATGAGGGTTAGTATGACCACATAGTGCACCTGTCTTTGTTTTTGTTATGTCATTTTGACTGCTTATCACATCCACACAATTGCTATCCTGTGTAGGATGTCCATTGTGGTACTTGTGGTCCGCTGCAGGCATCCTCCATTGTATGCATTTTTGCTGGGGATTGCCATTAGCAACGGGCCACAAGTGCAGGATCTGCCCCCCCAGTATAGATGCACCACTGCATATGGGGTTGAGCACTTCCTGCTTTTTAATACCACGCTAAATTGTAGTTTGTATTTTGAATTTTTGGAGGTGTAGAAACTCCTAGTTTGAATGTGCCTTTATTTCCATCCACAGGCAGCATTCTGGTGCACATGTGAGGCCTGGGCTATATCAGCCAGTCTTGGGTGGGGCTCAGAGCTCTCTGCCTCCTCCCATTGTATGCATGGTCACATGCTGGAGGTTACTGGGAGATTGCTTTGAGTCGGACCTTGCGCACCTGTAATTCGCCCACTGGCTCCTGGTATTGCCCACACGGCTCAGGTAGGTTTAGCGTTAGGTTCCCGAGCTACTTGAGAAACCTTGGCGTGGTGCTCGGGCTCAGACATGTCCTCCAAGCAGGATATGTTGGCTAATTCTCAATTTTACACCAGTATGAGGGTTAGTATGACCACATAGTGCACCTGTCTTTGTTTTTGTTATGTCATTTTGGTCTCAGACCTTGAATCGATTAATGGAAATTAAATAGGATTGCTATCTGGAATAGATACTCCCTCCAATTGATTCGGGATTTGTTTAACTAGGTACTAGGGGTGACCTGGTTATCTAAAATTGACTTGAAAGGGACATATAACTTAATCCGAGTCAAGGAGGGAGATGAATGGAAGACAGTGTTCAATACTCCGGCTGGGCACTTTGAATATCTGGTTATACCTTTTGGACGCAGGAATGCCCCAGCTATGTTCCAAAACTTCATGAACGATATTCTCAGGGAGTTCTTGGGTAAATTTGCCATTGTCTACCTTGACGACCTTTTGATATTTTCCCCTGATTTCAAATCTCATGTGTTTCATATTAGACAAGTGTTGAAGGTTTTGAAGGAGAATCAGTTATCCGCTAAACAAGAGAAATGTGTCTTTGGAGAACAGGAGATGCTATTTCTAGGTCATGTTCTGACTCCTCACTCCTTCAAAATGGATCCTAGTGTAAGGTACTAGCGATTAAGGAATGGGTAAGACCTTTATCCTTAAAGGCCTTACAATGTTTCCTAGGGTTTGCCAATTACTACCGTAAATTAAAAAATAATTTTTGGTAATTGCTAAACCATTGACCGACCTCACTAAAAAAGGGGTGGATTTGGAGGATTGGTGTACTGAGGCCTTAACTTCATTTGAAACCCTAAAGAAGGCGTTCGTAGCGCTCCCATTCTGATCCAGCCAGATCAGGAGAAACCTTTTATTGTGGAGGTGGATGCGTCCGAGGATGGGGCAGGAGCGGTCCTCTCACAAGGTCCCACTAGTCTTACTAACCTGAGGCCTTATGCCTTCTTTTCCAGAATATTTTCCCCCACCGAGAGAAACTATGAAATATGGAATCGGGAATTGCTGGCCATTAAATGGGTGTTTGAGGAGTAGAGGCATTTTCTGGAGGGGGCAAAACATTGTGTCACTGTTGTCACTGATCATAAGAACCTAATGTTTCTCAAGTCTTCTAAGAGGTTAAATCCCCGTCAGGCCAGATGGGCATGATTTTTTACACGTTTTGATTTCTCCATCACTTTCAGGCCAGGAAGTAGAAACTTAAAGGCTGACTCATTGTCTCGAAGCTTCCGTGTGTTTCAGCCTACAGATAGCAGCCCTGACCCAGGATATCACAGCTCTTATTAAGGCTGAACAACATCTGGCCCCGGCACCCACCCCAACAGATAAGTTGCTTGTTCCCATACAGTTTCGTCTCTGACTGTTGGGTGAGTGTCATGATTCAGCATTTTGTGGACATCCTGGTATTGAGGGCACTAAGGAGCTGGTTTCTAGATCATATTGGTGGCCCACTCTAGCTAGGGATGTCAAGTTCTATGTGTCGTGCTAGGTCTAAGACCCCTAGGACTCGACCTGCTGGTGACCTACAACCCCTACCCATTCCCAGTAGACCCTAGTCCCATATCTCGATGGACTTTATCACTGACCTGCAGCCTGCGGAGGGTAAGACTGTGGTTTGGGTAGTGGTCGATAGGTTTAACAAGATGGTTCATTTTATTCCCCTGTCTAAACTCCCAAATGCAAAAAACCTAGCGTCTATATTTGTGAAACAGATTGTACGCTTACATGGTATTCCGGAGAATATTGTATCCGACAAGGGTGTGCAGTTTGTGTCCAAGTTTTGGAGGGCTTTCTGTCAGAAATGTCAGATTTCATTATCTTTTTCGTCCGCCTACCACCCTGAGAGTAATGGACAGACTGAATGCCTCAGTCTGTGGAACAATTCCTTAGGTCTTATGCTGCTGATGACCAGCAATTATAGGTTAAATACCTTCCGTTGGCCGAATTTGCTCTGAATAACCGTGTTAATTCTTCTGCTGGTTTCTCCCAGTTCTTTTGTAATAATGGTTTCCATCCTTGTTTTCATTCTGGGTCATCCGTCTCCTCCTCTTACCCTGAGGCGGATAGGGTCTCCTCTGAACTGTGCCCAGTTTGGGCTCGGGTTCAATCAAACCTAGAAAAAGCTCAGAATACTCAGAAAATCAAGGCCAATAGGAGATGTTCTAAGGGAGTGAACTTTCAGGTCGGGGATAAGATGTGGTTGTCCTCCAAGAATCTCTCGCTCAAAGCAGCTTCTAGAAAATTTGCTCCTCATTTTATAGGGCCGTATAGAATTATGGAAGTGATTAACCCGGTATTGTTTAGGTTGGAACTGCCCGAGTCGTCCACATTCATGTGTTTCACAAATCTCAACGTAAAAAAATATTTTGAACCTGTTGTACCATCGCAAGCCTCGCCTCCGCCAGTCCTTGTTAATGATTCTGGAGAGTATGTGGTGTCTAAGATCGTGGATGTCAGGAGAGTGAGAACCTGCGTGGCATCCCACGTGATCCAGCCGTCTCTTCGTGGCGTCCCACGTGACGGAGGCAGGGAGCAGAGCGTGTCTTCTGGGTCCTCGAGTCCAGCCGATCCGCTGCTATAGTAATCTCAGTCGGTATACCACAATCCTCAATCTCCGGATTCCCAGAAAATGCCTCTATAATGGTGCCACATAAGTGGAGTAGAAATTCTTTACTGTCCTAGACCAAACACGTTTCGGGGCTACAACATACCCCTTCCTCAGTGGTTACACAGTAAGTGAATCGGCATTTCTTTTATAGGGTGAATAACCACTACCGCAATGTTCGCTGGGATAGTCAGCAGTTCTCAAGATGTGGATTCTAGATCCAGATTCTGGCCCAGATACCTCACAGATTGCATGTGGTGTATCCACGGCCATATCTCCATCTTTCCCACCATATTTTTTATATTATTCATTCACTTTGTTGGGCATGATCAATACACATTACCCTATTATACAGTATATATAAAACTCATATAAAACTAAATGACTAATTAAAACCACATCTTAAAATGATTCCTATATCACAAATCATAAATAATATCACATACAAAACTTATTTGTCCAAAAAACGCATGTGCGTTATCTGTGTGTTTTCTATGCGTTAGTCCATATATCGATACATTTGTGTTTCTACTGTCAGCAAACTCATCCAGTCTCCTCTTTATCTGGATTGCTAATCCGACATAAATTTAGTAGGTAATAATTAGGCATAGCTTTGTTGTCTGATCATAAGATCGGATATTTAAACTTAAAAAACGTCAGTGAAATATAATGATGTTTCATCGTGAAAATGTCAATCTGACATTTTCACCTCCAGATTGACATTTTCACTGCTGCCACAACCATCCCCACTCTGTCTTGGGTCCACTACTGCCACTGCTGCTGCTGCCACTGTCGTAGTTCTGTCATGAGGCTACTACTACTGCTTCTGCCACTCCCCCCACTTGGTCATGGGGCCACTACTGCTAATGCTGCTGCCATCACCCCAGTTTTTCATGGGGCCACTACTTGAATCTTTGGACACTGTATGGTTACATCCAGAGCAATAAATTAGACCTGACGCTTTTATTGACCTGTAATACTGACACACAGTAATTGCACAGCTAACAGAGGGGATTAGTTATAAATCGTGGTGCCCTGCACAGTGATGTAGACGGCGATAAATTACAACTGTCTGTAATACTGAAGACACAGTACCTACAGAACAAATTAACTATGAATGTGGGTGCAGTAGAATGTAATGCACACAGCGATATCCTCACCCTGTACTTTCCCTGAACTCTCCCTGCAATTTAAGTTCCAAGCCTTCACACTGAGATTGAGCCACCAAGTGGAATGCATATGATTAGGTAGAGTGGGCTGGGTATACCAGATTTAATGGCGATTCAGGACTAATTATTTTTGAAAAAAATCAAATTTATTGATGAACTTCAGCAAATCGTCCAAATCAAATATTTCAAAACTTCACTCATCTCTATATATGTCTGATTTTCATTTTTCTACATCAATTATGGCATAACCCCTTTAAGTCTCATTTATGATGTGCAACTTTTTAGAAAGTTGCATATCCACACCAGGAAACCTCCTGGTGTACTGTTACAGGCATAGGCATACACATTGCACTTGTGCCAAATATATTATTACTGTGCGTATATATTAAATTTGGCACACCACACAAACCAAAGACAGGCTTAAAACTGATACCAAAACCGCTGGAAATTATACATTTTTCTCTCA
The DNA here is from genome assembly GCF_014858855.1 of Bufo gargarizans. NCBI lineage: Eukaryota > Metazoa > Chordata > Amphibia > Anura > Bufonidae > Bufo > Bufo gargarizans. The sequence goes on from NC_058080.1 coordinate 450,266,721, forward strand.
ATGATTATAGTGTGTCACAATGTATCTGAATATACTTATATAGTTTGATTTGGTACCTGACATTTTGGAGATGATCTGGCTAGTGCCAAGTAAATCTAGTCCTGGAATGATAACTTTTAAAGTATTGACCCACTATATCATACTTAATTCTCTAGCCATTATCCAAGTAGATGTATATGACATTAGGCAGATGTTTATAATTAGAATGCTGGTCTTACCATGAGAGTACAACCATTTGCATTTTACAAGGCACAAAATGCTTATATAATAAAATAAAAAATCAATTTCTGCCATAAATTTGTGTTTGTATAGCCCAATGCAGGTGCATTATTCCCCAGCCTAATACACATCTGTGGGGTTAATAACATCTGCTCGCTCTGTGATGCTCTGTGACATAAATCTACAACTCAGAATTCAAAAACCTGCATTTCTGAAATACATATCCATTTAAACTCTCAGAGGGTTACATAAAGGCAGTTTATTATGTGGAATATTATTTAACTTTTGCAGAAAATAAGCCATAAATGAGGGAGCAGAGAGCTGGTTTAAATCAAAGCTTTATTGCAGTTTATACCATCTCATTTTTAAAAGTTAAATCAACAAGGAACATATTCTCTCCAATCACTCCCAGCTATTCAATTTTAATACATTATAATATAATGTCAGATTAATAAATCTCATTTATTTTTCGTGAAGACAACAGGAGGTTACAACTACTATAATACAACCAGAATGAGCAATTTTTTTTTTTTACTTCTTCGCCTAGGACAGAAACTTAATTGCATTTAAATTGAGACTGGGAGTAATGAAATAACCATTTGACCACTTAGGCTTTGATTGACTTGAACTTTCAATACAGAAATTTTGCTTTCAAAATTTGCTATCTACTTATACAGAATACAGAGTGGTTTATCAAGGGCAAAGGTTGGCTAAAATGTACACATTATGCAATGTTATTTCATTTGCATAGCAACATTCTGTAACCATTTAAATAGCGATGCTCTGGATATATAGAGTAGCTAGTAAAAATGGATATGCTTAAGGAGCATTGCTATTGTGAAAAATAAGACAATCATATAAATAGGAACCCTTTCTGCCAAATATGGTAAACTGAATAAGTATTATATTAGTTGCGATGATACTCATAAAAGTGAAGGTCCTCTGTAATGACTCTCTATTGCCAGATATAATGTTACCAATAGAAATGTATTTATTTTAATGTTCACGAGGGACAATGGCTATTGTATCCACCTTTGTTTCTATTAGGGCTCATGCATGCGACCATAGCCTGTTTTGCAGTCTGACAATTGTGGACAGACTGGGTGGGTTGCCAGCACCCGGGGCAAGCCAAAAATTGCACCTTCCCCCCTACCCCAGGCACGACCCCTTTTAACAGATACTGTAGTAGATCACTAGCAGTCTTATGTAACACCACAGATAACACAGTGATAACTCGAAGTACAGATAATGTAATAGATGTTCCCTGCAGTCCTATGTAGCACCTGAGATATCACAGTGATAACTCTCTGAGTACAGATAATGTAATAGATGTTCCCTGCAGTCCTATGTAGCACCTGAGATATCACAGTGATAACTCTCTGAGTACAGATAATGTAGTAGATGGGTGTGAGGCCCCAAAATTCAGAACACGCACAGTGTGACCTGAAGTCTGGGACCAGGATGCGACAGGGTGGGCCATATTCTCAATCTCCTCCCTCAACCCTACCGTATGTGCATGGACATTATTATACAGTAGAATACTGCACCATACCTGCTACATCCAGTGACGTCTCCTGTGATGTAGAATTTCCTCAACGTCTTCATCTAGAGATAAGACCGCCATGACACCTTCTTTCAGCCCTTCTCGTCTCTGCAGAGTTTCACAGAAAATAATTTAGGTTCCTCACTTTACTATCATTCTCTCCTTCCTGGTGTCTCAATTTATATCAATATTAATAATAAAGAGGGGGCCATTATATTACTAATAAAGAGGGGGGCCAGCACATTAATAATAAAGAGAGGGGCCATTACATTAATAATAAAGAGAGGGTCATTATATTAATAATAAAAAGGGGGCTATTACATTGATAATAAAGAGGGGGACATTTTACTTTTAATTTTTTGGGGGGAAAACTTTTTTTTTTGTCCCACTTTGGGACTTGAACCTTTGGGGGTCTAATCCTTTACAATGCAGTACAATACTTCTGTATTGGAATGCATTTGCTGTATGAGCAATACAGTGTGTATTACTCATACAGCTTCCGGGGCCTGTGAGATCCAGGGGGCTGGATCTTACAGGCTCTTCACCGGAAGGCAGCGCAATGCCTCAGGAAGGCATCGCGCTGCCTTCCATGCCATTGGGTCCCCCCCACAGCCCTATGGGGACCCGATGGCACGCCCGATCGCCGCCGCAAACCGCAGGTAAAGCCGCAAACCGCAGGTCTGAATTGACCTGCGGTTTACGGCGATCGCCGATACGGGGGGTCACATGACCCCCCGGCGTTGTGGCAGGATACCACTGAATGATTTCAGCAGGCATCCTGTCACAATTAACCCCCGCCGCAATCTTTTTTTAAACTTAGGACGTACCAGTACGTCCTGAGTCCTTAAGGACTCGCGAAACAGGGCGTACCGTATGTCCTACGTCTCTAAGGGGTTAAAAATAATGTACATACAATAAATTGACCAGAATAATAACTTGACAAACACTATGTGGATAAATAATATGTGCTTCATTCATCCAAGTGACAAGTTTTAAAAATTGGTCCTATACCAAATCATATATATACCAAAAAAAACACTGCTGTTCTGGTTAAAAACATAATGGAGTGGGTTAAGAACTAACCAGCATGGATCAGATATAGTGTCCCATTTTGTTAACAGTGCATGTCGGAGCATAGCTTCCACCTTAACGAAAGTAAGTTGTGATGCAATTACGGGTTCCAATCAAATGAGTAACGCACAAAGGGCGCGAGTGTCCAAACACAGGTCGTTCACATGATAAATACTAACGTGTTCGCACCTGAAATCGAACGCTATAAGATAAAAAAACACATCATGTTGAAACGGTCACATGATTGCATCCATGGAACTGAGAAAAATTACTTGCAAAATGGTGGTTTGGATTCAAGAACTTTATATATACTCCACAGTTTCTACTGTAAAGTTTAAAGTATATATTTTTTTTAACTATCATGTGCAAATTATCATTACATATTTGCCAAGAATTAACTACAAATATAAATGTATATATCGATATCTACATGTGGCATTAACGCTCCATTCCCAAAACCGGATTACCACATGGATGAGTATAACGCCAGTTACACCCAACCATATAGAGAGGTCAACACGGAAGTCAGGCATCCTTTCCAGGACGACAGACAACCAAATGTTCAAACCTAAATCCCTATGTAAACAAAACATAAAATAGGAAAATAATAAAATGTTATTAGGTTCATCAATCAGTTCTGTACAATGTTAACTGCACAAGACCTTTTGACAAGGGAAGGCCCCATGCGGTCCCCACCTTGCTATAGTGAGAACCACAACAGGGCCGCCCATAACCCAACTTTAGCAAAATAATAAAAAAATAAAAACATTTTGTGAATGAAGCATAACACCACATGATTGTATTTTATTGAAAAGATTCTTTATATATCTATAATAATATAACTATTGCCAATACTTAATGAACAGAGCAAATGCACGAATATGAAACATGCACACCAGTTTAAGAGAATTCAAATACTTCATAGTTGACAAAGTCCTATGGCGAATAAGTGGTTCATGCTGGTTGTCTCCGCACGATAAGGACAGACAGCATCAAAAGGTAATCGTTATCACTGTACTAGAATGTCAACTCTGAACTTGGCAGAATAACGGCAGACAGTAGCAGGTAAATAGTAACGCTACAGTATATGGACTAGACATCGACAGGCCAAACCCAGCAGTATCATAACAGACAGCAAATTGTAAATGTTAACTCTGTTTTATAAGGACTACAAATTTCTTGACTCAACTACACAGGATCAGGACAGGCACAAGTAGGTAAATGTTATCACCATAGTTTAAGGTCTACACATAGATGGGACTAACTATGCTGATTTAGGACAGGCAACAGCAGCAGCAGGTAAAGGTAATGGTGTAGTATAAGGCATAAACATAATTCAGCATGATCATGACAGACAGCAGCAGCATCAGCAGCAGGTAGATGGTAACGGTCAAGTATAAGGCCTACACATAGCTCGGCCTTACCCAGCAGGAGAGGCAGCAGCAGCATGTTAAGGTAATGGTGTAGTATAAGGACTGAACATAACTCAGCATAATCAAGGCAGACAGCAGCAGCACCAGAATCAGCAGCAGGTAGATAGTAAAGGTCGAGAATAAGGGGCCTACACATAGCTCGGCCTTAGTAGTACAGGCAGCAGCAGGTTCAAAGTGTGCAGCAGGAATGTGTTCCCAGGAATGGGTCCCCACCAGACCAGGGCAACACCAAAAATAAAATAAGACACCTGACAGCAGCATATTCTGTTTGCAGCCAGAATGCGGTAACATGCATACAAAATGCTATATGTTCCATTGTCAAAAAAAAAAAAAAGGTATTTTAATTTTAGCAAGCACTCTATAAATTAGTACAAAATTATCTACACACGCCGCCTGCACCAGTCTGCTCTCAGTTTCCATATCGGGCACATCGAGTCTGGAGCAGAACTCTGCGGTAGCGCAGCCAGCCACACCATGTGCTGATTCCACCAGGCCAGAGGGCAGTAGGAGTGGTGGTGTTTAGCAGCAGCTCTCTCATCCTCCTTTTGTCTGTGAGGAGGCATGGGTACCACCGCTCTCCTCACCCGCACACATGCTGGGCTCCGGCCAACTGCATGGCATGACCCATACGTCCTCTGCCCGTCTGAGCACAAAAGGCAGTGATGAGCCAGCTTGCCAAGGCCAGGTTCACCTTCCCATCGGTGAAGACTCAGCCACAGTCCATGGTTGCTGGCGCAGTCCTTGGCGGCTGCCTCCAGTGCGCAGCCCGGATCATCGATCGCAGGTCATGGTGCAGAATAAGCCTTTAGATGTGAGGCCTGGCTACACACGGGGGTAGTGTCACACAGGCCGTGGCAGACTTCACCAGGAAGGGGCTGACAGGCACAGTGGAGCACCTGCACTGTCATTCAGCAGAGCAGATTTTGGAGTCTGTTCGGAAAGCACCATGTGTTCAGGAGTTACATAGAACTGCCACTAAACTTTCCCCGCATAACGAATTCAGCTGAGCTTCATATTGGTTGACTAAACTAGAAATTCTTATTTCTTTAAGTTCAAGCAAAACATACTGTAATCCGGTCCTCTACAATGCTGCTGATGTCTGGAGGGGAATAATAATGCAGCGCTTCCCGGAAGAGATGGGGTAAATAGATATATACATGTTGTCCATCCTGCTATAATATATCTGTTATAGCTGGGTCATCACTGCCTTCTGTGCTCAGATGGGCAGATGACAGATGGATCCTGCCGTTGGCCGGAGCCCAGCAGGTGTGCGGTGCCGAACGTGTATGGGTGGGGAGAGCGGTGGTACTCATGCCTCCTCACAGTCAAAAGGAGGATAAGAGAGCCGCTGCTAAACACTGCCACTCCTACTGCCCTCTGGTTTGGAGGAATTAGCACATGGCGAGGCTAGCTGTGTTGCTGCAGTGTTTTGCTACAGACTCGATGAGCCTGATACGGAAACTGAGAGCAGACTGGTGTGGGTGGCGTGTGGAGCGCTGTGTGCCGATTGGTATCTGAGAGTTAGATTTTCCAGTATGGTTTATGTATCGAGCGCAGTGTCATGAAAAAGAGGACTATGAGGTACACTATACTATGGCTGAAAAAATGAATCAATTGAATACAAATGAATAATTTACCTAAAAAAGACAATGTGGTCAAGTTCCCTTGCCATTTAATATAGACTCTTCCTAACAATTTTTAGGCACTAATTTTTTATCGCCCGTTAATGCATAAACACCTGATTTAAAAAATAAATAAATATATAAATACATGAATAAATTAATTATTTAAAGTCGAAATACAAGATATAAAAAAATTCATCAATATAAAAATAAATCTATACATAAATAAATACATTTAAAAAACAACCATTCAATAAATAATTAAATTAATCTACATATACATGATTACATAAATTCATCAATAAAGAAATATGACAATAAATGAAAATATAAATAAAAATATTACCAAATTTTCAATGTAATTGTATATATTACAAATATATAGTGCTATAGTCTAAATATTCACGAAATTGCAAAGTGCCATAAAAATTCACTTTTCGAATATTCACTTAACACTAGGACTGTCAAGGGGAATGTGTAATGAATTTGATTAGTTTAGATTTTATTTGCTCATCTCTAGTTTTGATAACTAAATAGAATCCCGTCCTTTGCTACTGGTGACAGGTCTTCATAAAGAGCTTATTTATATCTACCATAAATTATGCATACTTGGAGATCCCAGACATTTGCAGTCTGATAAAAAGTGTTATCTAGCAGCAATACAAGATACAGTAGTTAGTTCTTAGCCCAGGAAACCTGAAATATCCGGTTCTGCAAAAGTCAATTCTGCTCCCTATGTGACACAAAATCACTGAGCGTGAAGACAAATCCATGTACCTTACCTACGTTATATGCTAAATAATTCACTATTATTGTGTATACACACAATAACATCACAAAGAAACATGTTTGCAGAGCAAGTGATTTCCAACATTTCCAAGCATTGAAAGCAAGGTGTTAATTATCTTCCTGCACAAAATTCTTGGGGTGATATTTTTGTAAATAACATATTATTGGCAAATGATGGAATGGGATATGTCATACCTACCCTTGGTAATAGCAATATTACCTTAAGTTATAATCAATCCTTGTGAAATACAGGGAAGATGCTTTTATACTTCAATTTCATTCCATCTAAGGCAACACCAAATTTCAGTTTCCCAGGTACCCTGCAATGACTCCTTGCTGTTAGCTAGCAATATCAGATTGGTTGCCATTACCCGTTCACAGCAATAAACTGTACTGCTCACCATATGCTGCAATGATAGATTGCATATTCATTGCTTTTATATCTTCAGCGCAAGTATAAAAAGAATCTTTATTTTCTCATTTTTCGCTTAAATAGATGTTTTCTGACAGTGAGATGTCTGAGATTTCTTCTTCTGTTGATAAGCTGATATCCCAAAAGTGAAAAATATTTTGATTAACATAGTGCTAAGTGCATAATTTAGAAATAAAGAATTCATTCCTCAAGACAGGAGTTCATTCTAATACCAGATATATGAACACACTTTGATTACCTTTGGAAATGGAATTCTGCAAAATACTTCTGCAATCTGTTGCATGCAGCCTGTATATAATGTATTGCACGTGTTCACTGCTTCACAAATTGCAGTTAGTTGTATAGGGAAAAATAGTATAATAAAAATTCAAGTACATGGAATTAACAGAAATTAATATGATCAAACTGGATCTTAAAGGGGGTATCCAAGAGCTATAATGCTCCCCCATATGCCCTGGCCCCTCACACAGATGGTACTGACCTCACTCCCCAGCACCCACGTCGCTTCTGATGCCCCCACGGCCACCTCCGCATGTCCACATCGCGCGGATGTAAACAGGCAGCCAATAGAAGCCTCAACGGGAACCACGATGCTACGATGCTAGGGATGTTCGTTCCTATCGCAACCTGGTATGGGTTGTCCCCAGGGGCAGACTGAGCGGTCGGGCACTTCGGACGTTGTCCGAAAGCCCGGACGAGAAGGGGGCCCGCGGCAGCGGCGGCAGGTCACTGTGGAAGCGTTCATCTCCATAATCATCTGTATCGCCGTCCTTAGGACAGCGATACAGATGGCTGTGCTGTGGGGCAGGGGAGGGAGAGGCGTATCCCTTCCCTGTTCCTCTGATAGGCTGCCGGCACAAGGCCCGCAGCCTATCAGAGGCCGGTTCATATGGCACAATGATGTCATCGCGCCGCCTGAGCCGCACAGAGCGGGACACAGGCCGGAAAAGGCCTGCATCGCAGCGGAGGTAAGTGTTTTGTTTAGTTTTTTTCGGGAATATCTATAACTGGCACAGATTGGGGGTGAAAAGGAGAGAGGCACTTGATACTGGCACATGGGGGGGAGAAGGAGAGAGGCACTTGATACTGGAACATGGGGGGGGGAGAAGGAGAGAGGCACTTGATACTGGCACATAGGGGGGCACTTGATACTGGCATATGGGGGACACTTGATACTGGCACATGTGGTGAACTTGATACTGGCACATGGGGGGCACTTGATACTGGCACATGGGGGGGAAGAGAGGCATTTGTTACTAACACATGGGGAGGCACTTGTTACTGGCACATGGAGGGAGAGGCACTTGTTACTGGCATATGGGGGGGAGAGGCACTTGTTACTGGCACATGGGGGGGAGAGGCACTTGTTACTGGCACATGGGGGGGAGGCACTTGTTACTGGCACATGATTGGGGGCTATCTATGGGGGGGCAGTTGTTACTGGCACATTATTATGGGGCACTATGGGGGCTTCTACTGAGGCCACAAAGAAGGGGTATTTTATATGGGGGCTCTCTGTGGTACTAGTATTATCAGGGGTATTATCTGTTTCTGCAGTATAGTATTGGGGAGAACAGCGGCATAGTATTGGGTAGTAAGATGATTTTTCCAGAAGATGGGAGGATGATGGAAAAGTAGTAAACTAAGATTTTTTTTTGTTGTCAAACTGCAGAGATGTAAAATGGCGACAAAATGGTGGTCTGGTATGAAAGGAGAAGACAAGGACAGAGAACATCTACATAAAAGGAGACGTCTCTGGATGTAAGAGGCATGGGGCGCTGTATTTCTGTAGTGATGGGATCAGGGGCGTAACAGTGCGACTGCGGGGTGGAGGCGGGATATGGACGTGGCTGGAGGTGGAACATGGGCATTGCTGGAGGCTGAACATGGGTGGAGCCTGGAAGCAGCCCTTGATCTATTTTGCCCGGTGACCCTGAGGGTTCTCAGTCTGCCCCTAGTTGTACCCACTACAACACCGGATGTTTTCATCCACGCAACAAGGATATGCAGTGGTATCCGTGCCAGCATCAGAAGGGACAAGGGTGCTGGGAAGCAAGGTAAGTACCATATGTGTGAGGGGCCTGGGCATGTGGGGGGAATTATAGGTCTTGGATAACCCTTTTAATTATGCACTTAGCTTTCTCTATGATTACAGGAGGGGATAATTTAAAGAAACGGTGAAAAAAAAGAATAAATCAATCTTTGTTTATGTATGGAAGTGTGCCATATTTATGACAAAGCAGCTGAAGCTGTGAAATATGTCAGTGGGATGCTAGCCATTTTAGGCTGCTTTCACACAGTTAGTTTTTGGTCAGTATTTAATCAGCGATTATCATCAGTGATTGTGAGCCAAAACAAGGTATGGGTCAAAAACACTAAATAGGTGCAAATCTTTTTGCAGTGGCTAGGTTTGGGGTGGTCTCAACACGACTCTGACACCGCCATGGAGTCACAACGTGCTGCTGCTCTCCTGAGGGGATGGTAAGGAGTGATGAACCCAATGGGAAATAAGTCCAGAGAGGCAGAGTTTGCAGTAAACCAGGGTGCTTCTTTACTGGAGGAACTCAAGTTCAAAACAATATAAGCAAGGTACTGAGCTGGCTTCTCCAGTCTCCTCCCTGGTAGAAGAAGGTGCTGTGTTGAGGAAAGGCCTGAGCTAGATGTTCCTCTCTCTCAGAACGCTGGTAACCTAGCCAAAGGGCTGGCAGCTGATGGTCTGTGGCTCAGTCATCCAACTGGTCCTCTGCTCAATGGGATGGTGACCCAGGGTCTGTGGCAGATTATCTCTATCTCAGTATCATCTTCTGGTCTCTCTGCAGTCCGGCAAAGTCTCTTCTACTAAACAATGGTTACTATCAGGGGCGTACATAGAAATCACTGGGCCAGATAGCAAGAATCTAAATTGGGCCCCTATTGCCCTTTTATAGCCCCTCCCACTACCAATTCCAGGCCTCTCCCTTTGTTCAATGAACTATTCTTGCTGCTGCGTTTTATAATTTATGCCATCAGGGCCGGATTGGGATGACAAAACAGGCCTGGCACATAAAAGAGCTATAATAGATGCAGTGTGTACAAATGTATTGTATATACAGCAGTGTACTGTTATGTGAGGTACGAGATATAATATATGCAGTGTGTACAGGTACCGTATATAGTATATTCCATAGTGTACTGATATGTGAGGTACAGGGTATAATATATGCAGTATGTACAGGTATATAGTGTATACAGCAGTGTACTGATATGTGAGGTGCAGAGTATATTATATGCAGTGAGTGTGTACAGGTATATAGTGTATACAGCAGTGTACTGATATGTGAGGTATGTGGTATAATATATGCAGTGTGTACAGGTATATAGTATATACAGTAGTGTAATATGTGAGGTACAAGGTATAATGGATTCAGTGTGTACAGATATATTATATATACAGCCTGTACTGACATTTGAGGTATGAGGTGTATTAAGGCTGGTTACAGCCTGCATTTGTGGGCGGGGCTGCCGGCTACTTATTCCCACGCGACCTCACCTCCAGGACGGTCGCTTCAGGCAGGCTCGTTCATCCCGCTTCGTCACTTCCGGTTTGCGGACGCGTCACTTCCGGGTAAGTCTCGGCTCGCTTGGCTGCCTCGAGGCGTGCGGCAGCATCCGTCCACGGCCCGGTCGGTCTCCCTCTTCTCTCCGGCGCAAGGGGAACCTCTTCTCTTCAGGTCTGTGTTTCTCAGCAGGGTTCGGCGATACCGGCGTCGGCGGCTCTCTAAGTGGGGGCGATCCGTTCCACGGTCATCACATTCATGTTCACCCAGCTGTGCGCTTGATTATGTTGTGTATTTCTCTCAGCAGGATGTAATTTTCAGTGTATTGTATGGGAAACTCATAGCACTGCAGTCCTCTTATATTGAGGATAGCGAAGTATTATCTGCATCCTCCTTAAAAGAAGATACATAGACATTAGCAGACCATTCAGTAAGGCAGTCGATTGCCTGTTACTTCTTGTGAGTTTCTGACATACATATCCCCAGCCACAATGATTCAGTTGACGCAGAGCTGGGGAATGATATAAAAAAAAAAATAAAAAAAAGCGCTCTGTTTATTTTGTGAATGTGGGTTCTCCAGCAGTTTCACTGATCAATTCCTGTTGTGCCGCCCTCCTGTGTGCATTGGCACCTCCGCATCGCATGCTACCCTCCTGTGCCCTGGTTTGTGGCGCGGCGGTGGTGTCGCCTCCCGCGCGCGCCTGGTCGGCTCCACTTACCACCTCCTTTTCTGGGCACTTTTCGTGGTTTGGTGGCGTGGGCTGCCCTCCGTGCTCGGGTCCCTGGCATAGCGGCCGCGCCGCCCCTTTGGGCACAGGCATGTGGCTCTGCCGGCTTCCCGGCCCGGCGCATATGTGGAGGGGGGCGGCAGTTCACTTAGTCGGGCCTTCCCTTCTGGGTCACAATGCTGCTTCCGGTGTCATTTTGCGAGCTCATTGTCATACTTGGGTGCTGATACGTTTTTCCCCAATAGGAGCAGGATCGCGGCTAAGCTTGTCCAGTCTTCCCGTTCAGCCGGGTAGCTGTTCATCAAGTTCCTGGGTTCCTCAGGTATCTTATACATGTTGTTTTACTATTGCTACAGTATCGTTTTGCTCCCACTCGCCATACGTAGTCTACCTGGACCGCCCAGGCTCGCTTGTCTCTTTCCTCCTGGATCTCCCAGGCTCATGTCTTTTGGTCTTCCTGGTTCACTCAGGCTCATCTTCTTGCTGTCATCCTGGATCGCCCAGGCCCGCTCTATCTCTGTCGTCCTGGATCGCCCAGGCCCGCTCTGTCTCTGTCGTCCTGGATCGCCCAGGCCCGCTCTGTCTCTGTCGTCCTGGATCGCCCAGGCCCGCTCTGTCTCTGTCGTCCTGGATCGCCCAGGCCCGCTCTGTCTCTGTCGTCCTGGATCGCCCAGGCCCGCTCTGTCTCGGTCATCCTGGATCGCCCAGGCCCGCTCTGTCTCTGTCGTCCTGGATCGCCCAGGCCCGCTCTGTCTCTGTCGTCCTGGATCGCCCAGGCCCGCTCTGCCTCTGTCCACCCATTCACATTCTTTATAGGCACTTCTGAGCACGCCAGGTCCACCCAGTGACGCCTCTTCAGTCAACCCCGGCTGCCAGGGTAACTTTCCTTCCCGGACCGCCAGGTCCTTTTCTCGCCTCCCTTTTCCTGCGTCACGTGGGTCCCACTTCGGTCACGACACACTTCCATTCTAAGAGTGTTCACCCAACTCATCCAGGTCCTTCAAGCAGGCACCAGAGGCGTTCAGTTCCTCTTCTCGCCTGGTCACCCACCCCGCCCTCGGCACCCCTAGGTCTTCCTGTCCCTTCAGCTCTCCCAAAAGCGGTGTTCATTCGTGCCTATCTTGCTTATGTCCGCAGGTTATTATTTTTCCCCGTACTCTCTCCAGTACCCTCCGTAGCAAGGTCCAGTTCTGTGCATTCGGGTAGGGTCACGTTTCCTTCTCGCCTCTCTCCTCGTTTCATGCCAATCCTTGGTTGCATTTAAAAAAAAAATTTTTTTTTTTTTTTTTTTCTCTCTCTCTCCCCATCTGTCGTTTTGACGCTTCTTTAACAGGTGCGAGATGTCCCAACCATCCGATATTGAGGACTCCCTCTCGGGCCCCGGCTCATCAGTTTCAGGGCACGCTGGTAGCCCATCACTCAGGCGTTGGACTGTCCCTAAACTCATCGCCGAGTTGAGTAAGAGAGGTATTCCCCATCCAGCTTCGGCCCGGAAGGCGGAGCTCTATCGCCTCCTGAGGACAGAGCAAGGGAGCGGCAGTTCGCAGTCCTCCCTCTCATCTATCCAACTGTCGCTGAATCAGCTACAAGCCACCATAAGCGGCCTCGTCGGTTCTTTGGCGGATGTCCAATCCAGAGTCACAGAGCTGGAATCACGCGGTCCAGTGGATCCCCCGGCTGCTATCTCGGCGGTCGTGCCCTCGTCCTCCCAGGAGCCAGTATTGGGTACGCTCAGTGCTGGTCCTGTCGTGGCCCCAGCCCACTTTGTTCCCGAAGCCATCAAAAAGGACATTTTAGCTGGGAAGGACGTCAACTTGGCGTCCATCCTAATAGCTTCCCAAGATGTGGCTGAGAACAGAGTCATCAATTGCGGGGAGGTTGCAGTACTACTCAGGGCCAAAGATGCCCGCCTGAATAGAAAGCTTTCTATTCCGGAGTTTGTGCTGGCATTTAGCCTTTACCGCGATGTGGTCTGCTCAGCCCACCCGCTCAGGCGGGAGGAACTGGACACTTATCTGTACCGGCTGACGGACCTAGGATACAAATATGGTGGCGCCAACTTTTACGATTATCATCGTTCATTTTCCGCCAAGGCCGCGGCAGCCTTAGTCCAGTTTCAGTTTGTTACCAACTGGGCTATATTGGACATGGAGCTCTTTTTCCGACACTTCGCCGGGCTGAGAGCTCCCACCTGCACGACGTGCCAGTCCATCTCGCACACGGCCGACTGGTGTCCCTTGCTGGCCACTCCAGGTCTGGACCGGGCCCTCCCGGGTCCTTCTGGCCTAAGAAGCCAGCCGTCCGTGGACAAGTTGGGCAGGCCCATTGTGTTTCTTGGGCAGAGCCAAGTATGCAACAATTTTAATGCAGGAGGGTGCGGCTTTGGTAGCTGCAGAGCTCTACACGTTTGCTCGCTGTGCTTCAGGGCTCACCCCCGTTCTTCCTGCCCGAAAAAATCCTCAAAGCCATGACTAGCCGACATCAACATCGAATTGTTGGCTGTTCTCTTGCAGGAACACCCCGATCAGCATTTGGTCCAGTTTCTCCTTTCAGGATTCAGGAGGGGTTTCCACACTGGGTTGATTGCCCTCCCTCTTGAGTCCTGGGAGGGGAAAAACCTGCAGTCGGCCTTGCACGACCCGGGGGCAGTCGATAGTCTGTTGTTGACGGAGGTCCAAAAAGGGTTCCTGCTGGGCCCATTTGATTTAATCCCCTTTGCTACCTGGAGGATTAGCCCAATCGGGTTAGTCTCCAAGCAATCTTCAAATAAAAAAAGGTTAATTTACGACCTGTCTGCGCCCCACATGTCCTCCACACCCAGCTTGAATTCTCTGATCCCATCAGAAGAATTCACCATGTCCTATTCCACCATAGGGGAAGCCATCAAATTCATCTTGCAGTTAGGAAGAGGGGCCCTTCTTGCTAAAGCGGACATAGCGGACGCTTTCAAGCTGCTTCCCATTGCTCCTCATCTTTGGGGTTTCTATGGCATCAAGTGGGATCATCAGTATTACTTTGCCAATAGACTCACCTTTGGCTCCAAGAGCAGTCCTTGGTTGTTCGACCAGTTCGCGGGCGCCCTGCACTGGATCTTGGGTCACCACGGGGGCCTGGACAGGGTCATTCACTACCTCGACGACTACTTAATCGTCCAAGACCCCCGGGGTGATGCCTCCGGGCTGGACATCCTCCTCCAGCTGTTTTCCAGTCTCCAGGTTCCAGTCGCCACTTCCAAGACCGAGGGCCCTAGCACGAGGGTCACCTTCCTGGGCATAGTGTTAGATTCCATCTCCATGGAAGCAAGTCTGCCGGAGGCGAAATTATCTAGGATCAGGTCTGCAGTCTCCATCGCGGCTTCCTCCCGGGTTCTTACCAAACTGGAGTTGCAGTCTCTCCTGGGTTCCCTCAATTTCGCCTCACGGATCATGCCCCAGGGGAGATCCTTTGTGTCTAGGCTCCTCTCTCTTCTTCCCTCGGCACAGGACCAGGATTCCGTCATCCATCTTGACAACCAGGCAGTGGCGGATCTCCTCATGTGGCACTCCTTCCTCACTTCCTGGAATGGCATTTCCCTTTTCGTGCCCTCCTTGGATGCCTTTTCCCCGAGGATCCAGTCCGACGCCGCTGCTTCTCGCGGGTTTGCGGCCATTTTTCACCCCCACTGGCTGGTTGGCAATTGGCCGGCGGAGTTCTCCCTCGATGGCGAGTCCCTCAAATCTTCCCCTCTCCTGGAACTATACCCGCTGGTGGCGGCCGCCCAGGTCTGGGGCCCCCTTTGGGCCAACAAACCCGTGGCTTTCATCACGGACAGCCTAGTCCTGGTAGAGGTTCTCTCCAAAGGCAGGGCCAAATCACCCAGGATTATGTCCCTCCTCCGCAGGTTGGTCTGGTTGTCCCTACGGCACAACTTTCATATTTTCCCTTCCCACATCGCGGGGGCTGAGAATGTAGCGGCGGACGCCTTGTCCCGTTTTAACTACACCATCTTCTTCCAGGCTATGCCAGACGCAGATCCGGTGGGCACGCCCGTTCCCCCCTTCAACCTCCTGACCATGGACTAGGACAGCTGGTGGCATCCGCGAGGAAGTTGGTCCAGGGATCTTTAGCCAAAAACACCGCCAGGAACTATCTCACGGGCTTCAGGGCGTTCCGGCGCTTCAGGCTCAGCCACCCGCAGAAAGGCCAAGACTATGTGACCTTTGTCATGGCATTCATCGCCCACTGCCATCTCCACCTGCACCTCTCCCACAACTCCATCAAGGGGTACCTAGCGGGGGTCCAGCACTACAGACTGCTTGCTGATCCTTCTTGCCAATCCATCCTAGCCAACCAGGCGGTGAAGGCAACCCTCAGAGGCATACAAAAAAATAGTCCAAGCCCAGCGGCGCGGAGACAGCCAGTCTCGGGGGAGCTATTTCGAAGTCTGTCACTAGCCCTAGACGGTTCCCCCTTTGGGCACCCAGCAAGCCTTGTCATCAAGGCTGCAATATATCTCGGGTTTTATGGTTTCCTAAGACCAGGGGAATTTACTTCCAGCGCCTTGACACGCTCCACCCTCCTTAAACGCCATCTCATTCGCCAAGGCGACACGTTTTCCCTATTTCTACCTTCTTCAAAGACTAGCCAATCGGGTCCTCCGGTCGAGATCAGGTTTTTTCCCACATCTAACTCCTGGTGCCCCGTCAGGGTCCTGGGGGCCCTGGCCGAGTTTCTTCTTCCTCTCGCTCCAGAGGATCCGCTGCTTCCCCTCCAGGGCAGACCGCTCTCCGCGTCCCAGTTCATGTCCCACGTTCGCGCATTAGCAGCAGGGCTAGGGCATAACCCAGACACGATTTCAGGGCATTCTTTCCGTATAGGAGCCGCCTCCGCGGCCTCTAAACACCAGGTTCCCGCGCATATTATCCGCAGGATGGGGCGCTGGCGTTCTTCATGCTTTGCCAGGTATATACCTAACCCGCAGGTCGAGATTGCCAGGGCTTTTGGTTCACTGGCCTTGTAAGTTGTCCCGTTCACTCAATAAACATGTTTCACTCCTAACGCGTGGTATCTTCTTGCCCACATATACAGGCCTACCCCGCTCTGGCTCCGGGCACAGTTCAGCCATAATAGGTCTTGGAGGGTGGTAGGCCCCCCTCCCCCCAACTCCAAGCTGACGTACACCTCAGCCCCTACCACAAGTATTAAGGCTGGTTACAGCCTGCATTTGTGGGCGGGGCTGCCGGCTACTTATTCCCACGCGACCTCACCTCCAGGACGGTCGCTTCAGGCCCCACCCTCCCAACCCTTCTTTCTTTATTCCACTCTCTTGGGTGGCCCACATATACAGGCCTACCCCGCTCTGGCTCCGGGCACAGTTCAGCCATAATAGGTCTTGGAGGGTGGTAGGCCCCCCTCCCCCCAACTCCAAGCTGACGTACACCTCAGCCCCTACCACAAATAATAGATGCAGTGTGTACAGGTATATAGTAATTACAGCAGTGTACTGATATGTGAGGTATGTGGTATAATATATGCAGTGTGTACAGGTATATAGTATATACAGTAGTGTAATATGTGAGGTACAAGGTATAATGGATGCAGTGTGTACAGATATATTATATATCCAGCTGTACTGACATTTGAGGTATGAGGTATAATAGATGCAGTGTGTACAGGTATATAGTAATTACAGCAGTGTATTGACAGCTCGTACCTCACATATCAGTACACTGATGTATACACAATATATCTGTACACACTTCATCTTTTATACCTCATACCTAACATATCAGTACACTGCTGTATATACTATATATCTGTACACACTGCATATATTATAACTCTTACCTAACATATCAGTACACTGCTGTATATACTATATATCTGTACACACTGCATATATTATATCTCATACCTCACATATCAGTACACTGCTGTATATACTATATACCTGTACAGCATCTATTATACCTCAT
Organism: Bufo gargarizans; assembly: GCF_014858855.1. NCBI lineage: Eukaryota > Metazoa > Chordata > Amphibia > Anura > Bufonidae > Bufo > Bufo gargarizans. The sequence goes on from NC_058080.1 coordinate 450,284,049, forward strand.
ATCTCACATAGCAGTACATAGCAGTAAACTGCTGTATATACTATCAGTGACGGTCAGTTTGCAGTGTTCGCCAGCGAACACATGGGGGCTGTCATCTTTATTAAGGTAGACTCACCCGTCCGGCGATGCACCAATAATCCCTTACCTGTGCCTGTGCCTGTGCCGGGAGCCGGTCTGAAATCAAATGCAGTCACCTGGAGCAGGCAGTTCCGAGAACAGCTGCTGGGGGCCTTCATCGGGCTGTTCCTAGAACTGCCTGCTCCCGGTGACTGCATTTGATTTCAGACCGGCTCCCGTCACAGGTAAGGGCTTACCTGTGCATCGCCGGATGGGCGAGTCTACCTTATTAAAGATAGCAGCCCACATGTGTTCGCTGGCGAACACTGCGAACTGACCATCACTGTATACTATATATCTGTACATATTGCATCTAAAATACTGTGTAATATATGCAGTGTGTATATGTGTATATATATATATATATATATATACACAGATCAGTGTATTGATGTGAGACATACAAGGTATAATACTGTAGATACAGTGTTTACAGAAATATGTGGTCAGTTATACATTATAGTCACTGTGTGTGAGGTACATGAGGTAGTGGTCATTGTACCTGTCTGAAGTATTATACATGAGTGAGCAATGGGTAAAAACAGGCATGGAGCGGAGGTAAATGACAAGAAATGAAGGACCTCCTCTTACCACTCCATTCCAGTCTGTATGGATCAGTGCAGAGCTGATTGTGAACTTCTAATACTTGCTGTTAGGGGTTGAGGGACCTGTGATGATGTCATCACAGTTCCTGGTAGATGTACCTTTCAAACATAGGAACTACACCATTTTTGGTGCAGTTCCTTTGCTAGATTCTGCAGGACCTGTGATGTTGAAGATGATGTCATCACAGGTTCTGGCAGATACACTGTTCTAACCTGGAAACTACACTTTACACTGTGCAGCTCCCTTACAGGACCTGTGATGACATCATCAAAGGTCCTTTCTCTTTAGAAAGATAGACAGGAGCAATTAGGGGGCAGGGCATCTCCTCCACTTTGGGCCCCTCAGCAGCTGAGTGGTCTGCCTATATGGTAGGTATGCCACTGGTTCCTATCTGTAGTCTTGCAGAGTATTTCCTGCTAAGCACTAGTCCCTGTCTACAGACAAGTAGGGGCTTTCACTGCTCTCTTTATATAGAGTTTCTTACTTAACTAGAACCTTCTATTGGGAGAAGTGAAGAGGTACATCCTAAACACAAACAATGTTGCAGTTTCACTTTTCCAGATATAAAAAAGTCTTCAGACGTAAACAACAGAGATAAACCAGACTGTCAAGGTCAGTGTGTCTGTTTTTTCCCTGCAAAATTTTGCATAGTCCCTTATAGTAAATTTGGAAGATTTCCAACTTCTCAGTGGATAGATAGAAAGTACCATAGTCTCTCAGTATTAGTTGACTGTACATTAACTCTATCCACCGTGCAGTGCAGCTATAGTGCAATAACGGTGCAACGGAACAGGATATATTATAATAAACATATAAATGCAATATAAACAGTAGAACAGTATAAGTGTAAACAACAGCATGAATCATAGCACAAGTTAACCCTTCCAAGGGCACTAAAGTAGTTAGTTGATGGCTTTACGTAGTAGCAATTAGGGTTGTTTCGGGTATCGAACTTTCGATACCCAATCAATACTCTTATGCTAGTATCGATTCGGTATCAGGATGATAAAACTAAAACTGCCCGCACCACTGCCACCAATTAATGTGCCGCTATTAATTAAAGCAGGAGGAGGGAATACACTGCTGTGCTGTCTGAGCTAGTGAGCTCGGTGAACGGCAGCAGCCTCCTCCTCCTCCTCCTCCTCCTGAGTGTCCTATCCAGAGTCAAGCAGCCAGCATAGCAGGTGCCGGCGGTACCCACCTCCTGTATCCGTATTAAAGGTTAATTATTGTCACGGATGATCCGCGAGAATATTGAACCGTCCTCCCAATATTATCAATATTACTCTCCTTGATCAGTAGGTCATCAGTAATTATTTACCTAGGCCCCAGAACCTACAATTTGATTACTCAGAGCGTCTCCTTCTGTCCTTCTGTTGTACCCAGAGAACAACATAGTCCTTTTGTTCAAGTCAGTCAATAGATGCCTAGCAGATAACGCAATTACAGCTGGCTTCCTTAGGTTGACAAAAGAACTTCCCTTTCTGCAGAGATATCACAGCTAGGTGTGAAGACTACACCTGGGGGGAGCCATTTGGTGTCGCTGCCATAAGGGTCTGTAAGCTAGCTTGCTGCAGACAGGCCGGCACCAAGGTTTCCCAGATTGCAACATGAATCTGAGATATGATTTTTACCCTTTTAAGAGAGACCATGCATCTTACGGACGTAAAAATTACATCATTGTGTCACTCAGAATTCACTGGACATGTACATATGACAAATATAACTCTAGGAGATGCCCAGATAAAGTTATGGTGTTACCCCATCAGAGAACCAGTTATAATAGTCAGATTTGGTATCCCTGAACTCCATATTTTGTGGGGAATGTGAATATGTGCTTGTTACTTGTGTACAGCGGAGACATCCCACGATATGGCACATGCCATATTTCAGATCTGACATTCACCTCAGGAATACAGCCTGCCCAGCAGGCGGACTCTCAATTCCCCGCCTTGATTCTGGGACCCTTTATAACAAAGACCTAGAATCTGCTAAAGGAGTTCTCCACTTTTAACAACACTTGAAGAGGGCCTCAGCCAGAGAACCCGTGGGCTGTAGGCATATTACACTGGACAAAGGCTTCTTGGACTTTATCCCTGCAACAGACCATTTCACCAACAGACATCTTTTCTGCGGAAACTAAGTATTTTCTTTCTTTTCTCCCTTTTGTTTATTGGACTATACTTTCCTTTATTATTGTGTTATAATTACTGTGCATCGTGATAATTTGTATTGTATATAGATATATGATAAATGACCTCCAAGTCATTTCTCTAGCCATATGCCTGTTTTCAAACACTGCAAAAACTTACCCTAGCCTCTCCGAAGAGAAAGCTACTCGGTTCTGTTATCTAGATAGTGGGTTCCTTGCTCCCATAAATTGCAAGGTGGTGGCAGTTAAACTACCCTGTGTGTGGTTCCGGTCCAGTTTGTCACACGCTTACTTGCGGTCGGTCGGCGGTCCACTCCTTGCGCTTTCAGCCTATCAACTGTACGGACTCAAGTTAGACTGTCAGTGTGCTGAAAGTGGCTGGGAGGCCTGTTTGCGGATTGACCACTAGGGGCGCTGTGGCGGTTTCATGACGTATTGTGGCCGCGGCGGTCGCAGTTCGTCACAATTATCATTGGTGGTGTGGTGCACCCTCCCTAGTAATAAAGTCATTGGTGGCGCAGTGCGCCCCCCCCAACCAGCCCCAGTATTAAAATAGTTGGTGGCGCAGTGCACCCCCCCAGTATTATAAAGTATAATAATTGGAGGCGCAGTGCGCCCCCAACCCCCCCAGTATTATAATTATATATAATCATATAATCATTGGTGGCAGTGGCCACAGGGTTGCCTCTCCCCTCCTCCTCATTGGTGGAAGTGGCCACAGGGTTGCCTCTCCCCTCCTCCTCATTGGTGGCAGTGGCCACAGGGTCCCCTCCCCACCCCCAAATTGGGGGCAGTGGCAGCTTCTGATCGGAGCCCCAGCAGTTTAATCCTGGGGCTCTGTTCGGTTACCATGGCAGCCAAGACGCTACTGAAGCCCTGGCTGCCATGGTAACTTCCCTGCTGCTGTGTGCATTATGCATAGGGCAGCAGGGAGAGTGCAAAATCCTATTAACCCTAATAGAGATCTATTAGGGTGAATAGGACAAGGGATTAAAAGATCCCAGGTTCTAGCCCCTAAGGGCAATAGGTATTAAATAAATACAAAATAAAGTAAAAAAAACACCAAAGTATTAAGTATAAATCGCCCCCTTTCCCAATTTTACATTTAAAATATATAAACAATAAATAAACATATTACATATTGCCACGTCTAAAAAGTCCAAACGATTAAAATATTAAACAAAACTCCTATGCGGTGAACGCCATAACAGAAAAAATTTAATAAAAACCGCACGATTCGCAATTTTTTTTAGTCACCTTGCCCCCCCCCCCCCCAAAAAAAAAAATAGGATAGGACTTTTTATGGTATTGAACTTGAATTTAAATTTTGGTATCGAAACAAACCTAGTAGCAATAGGGGCAAATGTCCACAGTCCAAATTATCCTTGTTCCAGGGCACTATATTTCTATTATATCTTATCTCTGTGCAGCCCCCACTCCTGTTTTTGGTTTCCAATCACTAATGAAAATCACAGATCAAACACTGACTGTGTGAAAGCAGTCAAATTCTGCATTTTCACATATACAGTATGTGCCAAACTTACTGTGCCTGATCATTTTCCTTAGCGTAGAAAGTTTAAAGCACTGGCTACTGCCAATACAATGCTGCTATAAAACAGCACAGCATGGGGGTTTGTGGGTTAGGAACTTAAAATTACCCTGTAATTAATGTAAAAGTTGCCTCATATGGTTCTAAATTGGCTTCATACGGACAATACAAGTAAGAGGGATCAGCAAACTGTCAACCATAGCCACATTGGTAGTAGATGGGGATGATGTAAAAATCCAATTGACAAACCCTTAATGGCAGTTCAATAGTCAAATATTGGAGCGCAATCATTTTATAGTATATACAGTACAGCATCTGCCTATTTACTGGGTGTCACCCCTTCTTTCTTATTTTTGATTATTCTATAAAGATTTATTATTTTATTTTTAGCGTCACTTTAGGCAGTGAATTTATAGTTATTTTGTGACGTACACCCTTTATATCTATATATCCGTGATTTCAGTATATATAGTGATATGTGGAGCCAGTTGTTCTCCCTCCCCCTCTTCCTTCAGTAAAATCTGAAGCACCTATTAAGAGCTATTTTTTTTTTTAGACTAATAGTCTTATTTTAACAAGCCTGTTACCTCTCTGTACATCTAAATGGAGTTTTCCCAACATTACATGTCATATATGATAAAAAAAAATCCGTTCAGATAATACAACCGTCTTCATCTGTTTAGAACGGATCCGTTTGTATTATCTTTAACATAGAGTAGAAAAAACTGTATGATAATCTATGACTGGATCACCTATAAATACAGAGTACAAAAAAAAGATGGAGTGGTGATTAAAACACAACTTTAAATTAGTTCAAATTGGAAAAGGGTCCCAAAATATAACAAATATTAACAATCTAGTGCACAATGACACAAAACATTCTTGGTGCACGGCGGCACCTGAAACATAACCGGTTGTCCTACCGTAACCCTGGTGTCTTCCAGTCTTTACAGATGTTCAGTAGATGTAGTCTTGCTGAAAATACAAAACGGCAGGAACCTAACGGGAATGATGGTGGGCTCTAAGTCCCTATATATTTAATAAGAATCACTACTCCAACTTTTTTTTGCATCTTTAACATAGCCAAGACGGATCCGTCTTGAACACCATTGAAAGTCAATAGAGGATGGATTTGTTTTCTATTATGCCAGATTGTGTCATAGAAAATGTATCCGTCCGCATTGACTTACATTGTGTGTCAGAACAAATCTGTTTGGCTCAGTTTCGTCAGACAGACACCAAAACGCTGCAAGTGTCTGCCTCCAGAGCGGAATGGAGACTGATCGGAGGCAAACTGATGCATTCTGAGCGGATCCTTTTCAGAATGCATTAGGGCAAAACTGATCCGTTTTTCACCGCTAGTTAGAGCCTTGAACGGATCTCACAAACGTAAAGCCAAAACGCCAGTGTGAAAGTAGCCTTGCATAATATGGTGCCACATGGAGTGTAAAGTGTATAGAAAAGTGTATGTCCATCTACTGAGCCGAGTGCTGCTGGTCACTCAGTCACTCCCTCATAACTTAGGATGAGCGAACTTGTGTTTTCAAGTTCGATGTACACGGTTCGGGTTCTGGTTATCTAAGAATTCCGTTATGGATTCTGCTACCATAAACCATAACTTATGGTCCGTGGTAGCGGAATCCATAAGAAATTCTTAGATAACCTGAACCTTGTACTCCGAACTTAAAAACACAAGTTCACTCAACACTGCTCATAACCAAGTCTCTGCATAGTAATCCTCTGTTCACAGCAGAGCAGCTAATAGAAATAGCTTTCTGCAGGGAATAGAACTAATTATTTTATCTCCGCTGCAGTGACAGGGAAGAAAGACATTTCTGTCGGCGCAAAGGATCAGAGACCTGGTTGCGGGGACAGTGGCTTAGCATGTGTCACCAACAGCACTCAACTCAGTAGATGGATGTGCATATTGCTATATTTATTGACCACCAGGTGGCACCATAATATGCAATTATGTGTCATAATTCATCCCTGGATCTTTTTTACAGCACATAAATGGAACATAAGCTTCATTTTCACGTTCTATAAAATAAATATGATATGTAACAGTGGGCCAACCCCTTCAAGTTAAGGAAACATCCTCATTACTAGCTAACACTTCATATATACTGAACAAACATTAAAAAAAAGCTAACACTTCCTGTATGTGCTGAAAAGTTAAACTGAGGGGGGAAGGTATTTAGAATTAATATAAAGTGTTTTTTGTATTAATCTGTGGATTTTGCTTATGAGTTTGTATCCCAATTTTATTTAGTTTGGTGTTTACAGACTATTTATTTAGTAACATTTTCCTGTTTTCTCTGCTAGGCTGGTTTTCTTTAATAAAATATAAAAAAAATTCCACTATGCATAAGAAGTCATTTTCATAGCTTGTGCTAATTATAGTTATTCACGAGACAATTGCACAATTATGCTAATGACGGAGATATAGCCCATTCCATGATGATGTCAGTGCTCTGTCTAAGGAAACAGACCCCACACAGAAATTATAATGAAAAGATTCTTCGGACTACAGTCTACTTGAATGCAGTTGGTAAAGTTGCATTCTTTTTTTTTCCCTATGGTTGCAAATTAAGTGGTTAACAATAGAAATAGGATCTAATTTTATTTTTCTTTGCTCAGTATAATTACCCCGTTCAGGTAACATTTTAGTTAAGTATTGGAGGCTTCTGATTTATACATCTAACATTTAAGGGAAAATAATCATAATAAACTTTTAATAAAAGATTATTCCATATGAATCCAATAACTACAACAGTTATAGGTCCAGTAGCTAGGAATTTTAGCCAGCCTACCCTACATATGTAATTACTAGTGTTGGTCAAGCACCAAAGTGCTCGGGTGCTCGAGTAGAACACCGAGCACAATGGAAGTCAATGGGAGAACCTGAGCATTAAACCAAGCACCCCCTGCTCTGAAGAGAGCAGGGTGTCTGGTTCATAGGATAAGGTCAGAAATTCATGGAAACACCACTGAAATGCTTCGGGAACAGCATGGGGAAGATGTCTGGATGCATCTTGGACTCCCAGGTCGCTGGTGGGAACGATGTTGTCCGAGTAGTACGCCACTATTATAGACTGACAATAATACGCACCAAACCGAAGATAAAATTGATTTTTGAGAAATAATTGGTAGGAAACATTCTTTCTTGTATATTTCCTTGTTTATAAAGTGCAAGTGCTGCCAAAAATTACAAGGAAGAGGCACTCCGATACAACCTGTATATCACATAAAGGAGGGCCTCATTTACATTGTGGCACAATTGTTCAGGTAGTCAGACTCCTACACTCATAAAGCCTATGCACTAAGGGAAAAGGCTGCCAAAAATTACAAGGAACCGCCACTCCAATACACTCTTTATTACACATAAAGGAGGGAATCATTGAAAAATTATGATTGATGGCCTGTTGGTGACCCTCAAAAACATTAGAAGCAAGGCCCTGCTGGTGACCCTCTAAAACAATAGGGGTGAGGGTCTGCTGCTGATCTCACCATCTAAAACATTAGGAGTGAGGGCCTGCTGCTAAGCTGACCTTCAAGAAAATTGTGTGGGCAAGGGCCTGCTGCCGAGCTGACCATCTAAAACATTATGGACGAGGGCCTTCTGCTGAGTTGACTATCTAAAAAATGTTGTGGGCGAGGGCCTGCTGCTGAGCTGACCATCTAAAAAAAATTGTGGGCGAGGGCCTGCTGCCGAGCTGACTATCTAAAACATTATGGACGAGGGCCTGCTGCTGAGCTGACCATCTAAAAAATTTTGTGGGCGAAGGCCTGCTGCTGAACTGACCATCTAAAAACTTTTGTGGGCAAGGGCCTGCTGCTGAGCTGACCATCTAAAACATTTTATGGGTGAGGGACTGTTGCCGAGCTGACCATCTAAAACATTATGGGAGAGGGCCTGTTGCCGAGCTGAGCATCAAAAACATTTTGTGGGTGAGGGCGTGCTGCCGAGCTGACCATCTAAAACATTTTGTGGGCGAGGGCCTGCTGCAGTGCTGACCATCCAAAAAATTGTGTGGCCAAGGGCCTGCTGCCGAGCTGACCATCTAAAAAAATTTGTGGGCGAGGGCCTGCTGCCGAGCTGGCCATCTAAAGAATTTTTGTGGGCTAGGGCCTGCTGCCGAGCTGACCATCTAAAACATTATGGGCGAGGGCCTGCTGCTGAGCTGACTATCTAAAAAATGTTGTGGGCGAAGTCCTGCTGCTGAACTGACCATCTAAATAATTTGGTGGTTGAGGGCCTGCTGCCGAGCTGACCATCGAAAACATTTTGTGGGCGAGGGCCTGCTGCCGAGCTGACTATCTAAAACATTATGGACGAGGGCCTGCTGCCGAGCTAACCATCTAAAAAATGTTGTGGGCGAGGGCCTGCTGCCGAACTGACCATCTAAAACATTTTGTGGGTGAGGGACTGCTGTCGAGCTGACCATCTAAAACATTATGGACGAGGGCCTGCTGCCAAGCTGACCATCTAAAACATTATGGGCAAGGGCCTGTTGCCGAGCTGACCATCTAAAACATTTTGTGGGTGAGGGCCTGCTGCAGAGCTGACCATCTAAAAATTTAAGGGTGAGGGCCGCCTAATAAGCATGCTGATATGATGGAAGAGGAGGAGGGGGCCGAGAAAAGGGAGATTGAACCATATACCCTTTTTAGTGGTGGAAGGGGTGCATGGGAATACAGTGTATTCAATACACCATAAAAGCCACATTTAGAGTGCCTTTATGTTTAGCCACTTTCCTCTGGTGGAGTAGAGAAGTCAGGGCCAATCCAGGCCTTGTTTATTTTTATAAGAGTCAAACGGTCAGCATTTTCATTTGACAAGCAGATGCGCCTATCAGTTATTATGCCACCAGAAGCACTAAATACACGATCTGACAGAACAGTGGTGGCGGGGCAGGCCAGCACTTCCAAGGTGTAGAGCGGCAGTTCGTGCCACGTGTCCAATAGTTGTAAGGCACACAGGGATCACTGAGGATGCTGACACGGTCTGCTATGTACTCCACTATCTTCCAAAAAATTTCCCGCACATCACGTTGAGGGTGCTGGCGAGGTGTCATAAAACTGTCCCAAGCCTTGGAGAGTGTTTCCCTGCCACTGTTGGAACTGCTATGTGTTCCAGAGTCCCAACAGACAAGACTTTGCTGTCCTCATCAAGAGGATGACTCTCAATCTCCTCATACTCTTCCTCCTCTTCTACTCATCCAAGCTGAACAGATGGAATAAAACTTCCATGGGTACTATCTCCTGCTCCACCTCCTCTTCATCATCATCATCCAATTTGCGCTGAGAAGATGAACTGAGGGTGGCTATCACCCTGTGTACTTTCTTCCCCCATTTCCACCTCTTTCACATGCAAAGCGTCCAACTTAATTGTGACCTGAAAGCGTTTGAGTAGACACAGAAGTGGGATGGTTACCCTGATAATAGCGTTATCGCCACTCACCATCTGTGTTTATTCTTCAAAGTTGCGTAAAACCTCACAGAGGTCAGACATCAATGCCCACTCGTCGCTTGTGAAGAGCGGAAGCTGACTGGAAAGGCAACAACCATGTTGCAACTGGTATTCCACTACTGCTCTCTGCTGCTCCGAAAGCCTGGCTAACATGTGGAATGTCAAGTACCAGCGCATGCTCACGTCACACAACAGTCGGTGAGCTGGCAATTGCAAGCGCTGCTGCAGTGTTGCCAAACCGGCGGCAGCTGTTGATGACTTGTTGAAATGGGCACACACATGCGGTGCACCTTCACCAGTAGCTCAGGAAAATTGGGGTAGGTATTGAGAAACCGCTGAACCACTAGATGGAACACGTGGGCTAGGCATGGTATGTGTGTGAGCTTGCCAAGCTCCAAAGCCGCCTCCAAGATACGGCCATTACCAGACACAACAATGCCTGGTTGTAGGTTAAGTGGTGAGAGCTACAGTTCTGTCTGGTCCCTTATCCCCTGCCACAGCTCTGCGGCGGTGTGCTGTTTGTCACCTAAGCAGATCAGTTTAAGCACGGCCTGTTGTCGCTTCCCCACTGAAGTGCTAAACTGCTTCCAGTTACTGACTGATGGCCAACCGGTGCTGCAAGATGATAATTCAGAGGTGGAATTGGTGGAGAAGGCGGAGGAGAAGAAGGGGGAGTTGCAGCCACTAATGTAGGTGGCAGCGGAAACCCTGATGGAAGTACGGCCAGCAATCCTTGGATCCTTGGCGTTGATAGCACCTGTGCCATCCCAGGGTACGACTCGCTCTCAGCCTCCACAACGTTCACCCAGTGTGCCATCAGGGAAATGTAGCATCCGTGGCCAAAAGCACTTGTCCATGTGTCAGTCATTAAGTGGACCTTCCCAAAAAACTGCATTGGTCAGGGCACAGGTGATGTTACGGGACACATGCTGGTGTAAGGCTGGGACTGCACACAGTGAAAAATATTGGCGGCTGGGGACAGAATACCACGGGACAGCCGCCACCATCAGGCTGCGGAAAGCCTTAGTCTCCACAAGCCTAAATGGCAACATTTCCAGGGCCAGCAATTTGGAAAGGTTCTCATTTAGTGCTATGGTCTGTGGGTGGGTGGCTGGCTATTTGCGCTTTCGTTCAAAGGTCTGGGGTATAGACATCTGTACACTGCGCTGGGACACAGAAGTGGATGTGCTAGTTGATGGTGCTTGCAAAGGTCTAGGTGCATGGCGGGAGGCATCCGGGCCTGCGTCTTGGACAAGGGATTGGCCAGCACATAGCACAGGGGAAGAGAAGGCAGTGGTGTGACCCACAGACACTGGTTGTGGACCCAGGTGTTTGGCCCACCTATTAGGGCGCTTTGATACCACCCCACTGCTTCTTCCAGCCTGTTGTGGTGCTGCGGATCCCTCCCCCTCTGTACTGATGTCCTCGCTCTGCTTGCCACCTTCCCAGGTTGGGTCAGTGACTTCATCGTCCACAAGCTCCTCTTCCACTTCCTCACTCTGGTCATCCTCCTGACTTGTTGACCTAAAAACAACCTTAGTTATTGACAACTGTGTCTCATCCTCATCATCTACCTCTTGAGACACTAATTGCTGTTGACTTATTGGCAACTGTGTCTCATCATCACCCACCTCGTGAAACACTAATTGCCGTTCCCCACTGTCATCTTCTTCGGACTGTGGATGCTCCAGAGTTTGGGAATCAGGGCACAAGATATACTCATGTCCCTCTTCAAACGGGCTTGGCGAGAGGAGCAAATTAAGGAATGGCGATGAAAACAGCTCCTCGGAATTGTGGTATCACTGGACTTTGTGGAAGACAGGGTGGTGCTTAACCGACTGGAAGCATTATCTGCTGCAATCTGACTTCTAGAGTGGTGTCCTGCGCCGCCCTGCAAACTGGGACATGAAGCTAGGTATCGTAGATGAGTGTGTTTCGTGCTCTGGCAGCAGGCACAGTTTCACCGCGCCGAGGGCCACGGCCTCTGCGTGCACCATCAGCAGCACGGCCACTTCCCCATCCTTTACTGCTCACCTTGCCCATATTAAATAGTATATATGCTTGCAAGTATATCACACGTACAGTAGAGCAGACATTGTAAGTGTATGCGCAAATAAAGTACACAGAATGTCACAGATATTTTTAGGATGCGCACAGTTAACCAGGAGGTATAGCGCAAGCAATGTCGCTGTCACCACCGCCTAATAAAAAATTACAGTGAATGAATGTCACTGATATTTAGGATGCACAATTGTTATACAGGAGGTATAGCGCAAGTAATGTTGCTGTCACCACCGCCTAAAAAATTACACTGAATGAATGTCACTGATACTTAGGATGTGCACACGTTATACAGGAGGTATAGTGCAAGTAATGTCGCTGTCACCAACGCCAAATAATAAATGACACTGAATTAATGTCACTAATATTTAGGTTTCATAAGCGTTATACAGGAGGTATATCGCAAGTAATGTCGCCGTCACCACCTGCTAATAAAAAATTGCACTGAATGAATGTCACTGATATTTAGGATGCACAAATGTTATACAGGAAGTATAGCACAAGTAATGTCGCTGTCACCAGCGGCTAATAAAAAATGACACTGAAATAATGTCACTGATATCTAGGATGGGCAAACGTTATACAGGAGATGTAGCGCAGGTAATGTCGCTGTCACCAGCAGCCAAAAAATGAGTCTGAATGTCACTGATATTTCGGACACGCAAATGTTATACAGGAGATGTAGCACAGTTTAATGTAACTGTCCGCAGCGGACACTGTCTACAGAAAAATACAATGGATGTCACGGATATTTTTAGGCTGCGCACACGTTACACAGGAGATGTAGAGCAGATAATGTCGCTGTCACCAGCGGTGAAAAAAATTACACTGAATGTCACTGATATTTTGGATGCGCTACCGTTATATTCTGGAGATGTATCGCAGGTAATGTCACTGCCACCAGCAGCCCAAAAATTAGACTGAATGTCACTGATATTTCACATACGCAAACGTTATACAGGAGATGTAGCGCAGGTAATGTAACTGTCCGCAGCAGACACAGTCTACGGAAAAAGTACACTGGATGTTACAGATATTTTTAGGCTGTGCACACGTTAGACAGGAGATGTAGCGTAGATAATGTCGCTGTCTGCAGCGGCCAAACAATTGCAATCTATTTAGTGCAAGTTGCGCTAAAAATATATATTGCTGCCAGATACAACTATAGTCCTTAAAAGGACAGTTGGGTCTGTAACAAGTTTTAGCAATTTAGCGTAGTTTTCACTAAAAATATATATTGCTGCCACACACAATAGTCCTTAAAAGGACTTTTGGGTTTATAACAAGTATAAAAGCTAAAATATTCCTATTTCACTCCGTACACTATCTCTCCCTTCTGCTCTCCAGCTCTCCCTGACTAAGACTGAGCCGAACAGGTGTCATTGGGTGCTATATAGCACCCGATGAAGCGTTCCAGCCAGCCAATCACTGTAATGCCAGTAGCCAACATGGGTACGGCATTAGAGTGAATGGCAGTACTTACCTGCAAGTTTATTGGCTGCTTAGCAGCCAACAAATATGCGGGGAGGAGACTCGAGCATCGCGCTTGAGCACGCACGGTCGAAGACCGCGATATGCCGAGCATCGCGATGCTCGAGTAAAATTTGTGTTCGGCCTAGCATGCTCGCCCAACACTAGTAATTACTAAAGTCCACAAATACAGGTGAAACATGTAACATATGAATGGTCTATAGGGTCACATTTAACTATTTGTCTAGTTCAACAGTTTTAAAATATCATCTGCAAACATTAATCCTATTATTAATAATTTTATTGAAATACTGTATAATCAGAAGGTTAACATTTTTCTAAACAATGGGGAAGATTTACTAAGACTTTGAAGTATAAAGTTTGCTGAAGTAAGATGCGCCAAATTTACTAAGAGTCACGGGCCTCTTAATAAAGTTATCATTTCTGTCATAGACCAGTAACTGAAATCTATGCCAGCTAGAAGCCGGTGAATATTTCCGCTTTAATTGAAGCCAATTATAGTAAATCCAGCAGGCCGCAGAAGCCACGTCCTCCTGTAAGTGCCATCTTTTTATCTCCACTTTTAAAAACTGTTAAGAAGCTTCAAAAATCACAAATTATGGTAAAAAAAATGCTTTTGCCCCATAATCTGTGACTTTTTAATGCCACTATTGTGGCGTAAATATATTGATAAAACTCCCTCTCATAACTTTTAGGTACAAGAGTTCTACACAAAACATTAATATTTGCAGAAGAGTGATATACTGTACAAATGTCAAAACCCAATGAAATTCAGCAAAAAGAATGAAAGAAAAAACAGATTCATAAATTTAAATCTTATGTCTAATCAAAACTCCTATAAAAAAGACACTCCATGCCAATTTAATAAAAAGAAGTACCGTATATACTCGAGTATAAGACGAGTTTTTTGGCACATATTTTTGTGCTCAAAAAGCCCCCTCGTCTTATACTCGAGTCTCGATTTGGCCGACCCGAAAATGCAGTGATTATATATGAAGGGGCCCCGCTCACATAACTGGCTTTGTGTGTAAAGTATTTTACTAGTGTGCAAAACAATCTCTCTCCTATTGATAACAGGTCCGGCCTCTGTACTCACTGTCACGATGAATGCACTGCAGCGAGCGGCCCGGCCGGCGCGTGACTGACGTCACTTAGTAACGCTCCTGCTTCCTCGCTGCAGTGCATTCATCGTGACAGTGAGTACCAAAGGCCGGACCTGTTATCAATAGGAGAGAGATTGTTTTACACACTATTAAAATACGGTATACGGTAACAACTTTAAATTACACAACTTAAATTACACAACAAATGCATTTAAAATCAAGCAAGGTATGATAGGGGAAACTACCACGCACCAAGGGAGACATAACGAGGATCAATACATACAGTAACAACAATGTGCCAAGGTTAATACAGTGCATATATAATAATTCCATAGTGGAGCAAACAGTAATAATAAACTACAGTAGTTCAATGTTTCGCTGTTAGCTTTTTCTGGGTTGCACGTTTTGGGAGAGTGATCTTTGTTGGTCCACCACTCCTGGTGAGGGTAATAATGGTTTTGAATTTCCTCCATTTATACATCATCTGTCTGAGTGTGGATTGGTGGAGTCTAAACTCTTTACATATGGTTTTGTAACCTTTTCCATCTTGATGAGCATCAACAACTCTTCTTTTAAAGTCCTCAGAAACTTACGTTCAAGCCATGATATTCTTCCACAAATAAGTGTTGTGCAGATCAGACCTTGACACATCCCTATTCTGTAAATACAACAGGTTGCCCACTCACACCTGATTGTCATCCTGTTGATTGAAAATACCTGACTCTAATTTTGACTTCAAATTATCTGCTAATCCTAAAAATTCACGTTTTACCATTCACAGACATGTGATAGTGGATCATTTTCCTCAATAAATAAATGACCAAGTAATTTAGAGAAGGATTGATATATCAAAATTTAACAGAATGATTTATTAAGAATTATTTAGTTACTTTTATCTACTTTTAGGATTTGAGTGAAAATCTGATATAGTTTTAGGTCAAATTAATACAATAATATAGAACATTCTGAAGGGTTCACAAACTTTCAAGCACCACTGTACACAGTGGGAGATGGAAAGAGAGAAAAAATAGAGGGGAGAAGAGAATCACAGTTTGTATTGTTTCACGTATTATAATAGATGTTATTTTTTCTGACTACAGATGTAATAACCCTTCCTCTATTATTTTGGGATATCATTACATATAATTCATTATAATCCTGAACTCATGCTTGAACTCATTTCTTTTATTTTCCTTCAATAAAACACTAATCCTTTTTTATAATGTGTAAATACTAGCCCCAAGAGCTTGGATGCTAATAACTAGATAACAAACAAGATGCATGTTAAATGCAAACAGTATCAAAGAAGATACTCGTTAATTTCACTGCACGGATTAATGATAGCATATATGAATGCTTTTCTTTGCCAGCCACATGAAAAAAGGAATATTTAAACCAAATATATCTACACTGATTTACTGAAATCAATAGACCTAGAAAATCATATGAAAGCTATGATTCCTAATTGATTTTGTTTCATTCGTCCACTTAATATAGTATATATAAAGGGGTGGAGATAGGCTAAGGGTATTGTCACGGCCTATGCTGTGCTTAGTGACATTTTCCTTCACTTGGTTGCCCGTGACTACGTTTGGTGTTGTATGCATGTGGTGGCAGTGTCTCGGCCTTCTGGCTGATCCCCAGGACGTGGTTGCCATGCATGCCGTTGCCCGCGGCAACAGGTGAAGTGTGTGCTTATTTGTACACTTCCCCTTTAAGTGGCCGTCTTCCCTTGCTTTGTGTTGGAAGGGTTAACTTCCTTTCTAGTGTGTGTGCACGGGGTGTGTCTGTGTGTGGGTGTGGCTACATGGGCTATTTAGCCTCTGATGTGATCAGTAGTCTGAGGGGTACTTCAGCCATCGCTAGCTGGAGTCATCCTCCTGTGATATTCCATCTGCCAGTGGGGGCCACCCTTGTGGTCATAAATTCATGTATGGTGTTATGAAGATGTTTCTTTGGTCTCTTTATTTATTGCAGCTTATGGTTTCCTGGCTTCCCGTGTGATGTGTGGTGTGTGCTGTGTCCTTTGTGTTGTTGTGGACAGCAGCATTTGTACATGGATTCCAGGCTGTGTCTCTGTGGCAGGTAGGTGTGATACTAGTTTCTCTTACCTGCCATTGCTATATGTCTGTTTATGTTTCCCCTTTCTTTATAGCTTGGCCAGTGAGACTCCTGTACGTCCGTATCTAGGAGGAACAGGTAGTCTTACCCTGCTCCTAGTCCAGGGCTACCCTGAGGGTTAGTAGGAATATTAGGTTCCGGAGTATGAGCCCTCCTACCATCAGGGTCGGCTCATACGGCTAGGAGACAGGGTCAGAATTAGGGATTGATAGGAGGTGACCTGCTCCCTGATTCCTGTCCTGGCCTTGCATCAACCATCCATCTTCTGTCATCGCACAACTGAGTGTTTTCCCCACCCTCAGCCGTGACAGGTATGCTTTAAGGAAGCAGTCATTAGTATGCAGGAGGGAGCACTGAGTAAAGTGCTGTACTTTCTGTGCTCACCCTGGTCTTCTTCTGGGCCCCGCTCTGCACTGTGTCCTGACTCTGTACAGCAATAGGTTGTAGTGCACATAGGCATGCACTACGACCTGATGTTGTGCAACATCACAGTTAAGTGTTGGGCCTGGAAGAAGATGAGGGAGCAGTGAGTGCAGGCAAAATGTTTGGTCTGAAGCAGGAGAGGTAGGTTTATATATATTTTTTTTTTTGTCTAATGGAGCTTTGGGGTCTGATCTGAGGTCTGATGAGGAATGGGGTTCTGATATGAGGTCTGAGGAGAAGGGAAGAAGGTGTGAATTATGTCGTACTCTGCATCCCTCATGATGTACCATTTTATACTGGAATGACTTTTAAAGAAATAATAGAAACAAAAGGTTTTGTACAAGCAACTTGTGAGTATGACTTCTATTGCTCACTCATATGCAATATTGGCACAATGAGGTAAAAAGAACACACAAGTCTGCATGTTTGAAAGATAGTCTGATACAGAAGTCTGATAGGGTTCTGATCTGAGGGCTGATGGAGCTTGGAGGGTTCTTATCTGAGGTTTCATGGATCTTGGGGATCTGATCTGAGGTCTGATGGAGCATGGAGGACTGATATGCATCTGATCTTAGTTCTGAAGAGGAATGAGTGTCTGATACAGAGGTTTGATGGGGATATGATCTGAGGTATCATGGAGCTTAGTGGTCTAATCTGAGATCTAAGAAGGAATAGGGGTCTGATCTGAGGACTAGTGAGCGAATCAAAGTATTGGAAGTGGACTTCGATCCGAATTTCAGGGAAAATTTGATTGGCCACAAAGCCGAATTTCCTCATGCTTCCTGGTAACAAATCAATTTTTTCCTGATAAAAAATCATACTCACCTTATCCATTTGAGCACAAAGAGGCCGCTGTGAACATATTGATTGAAGAACCCAGGCAAAATCTTGTGCAGTGACTGAATGAGATTTTCCATGGGATAATTAATCAAGATGTCCGCGACGGCATCTTTATGCTCAAATGGAGGTGGGTATTTTGTTTTCACAGGTTAACCCCTGAAAGCCTTAATTTTTAATCTCAGATACCATAATTAGTGATGAATGCGACATCTGAAAGGTTCCCCGTCATTGCGCCCACTACTTTTCTAAACTTTGTCCATCTCTAATGAGGACTGATGGGGCTTGGGGGTCTGATCTGAGGTCTGATCAAAGATATTTTTTATTATTTTCCTCCTCTATATCCTAGGTACGTCTTATGGACTGGTGCGTCTTAGAGTCCAAAAAATGTATTGACAAACATGATACATTCATACAACATATAATGTGTAAATTGAACCCAATCAATCACATGTGCATGTGTTTAATACCAGCAACAGCTGTTGTAAATATACATAAACAGAACTTACACAGCGGGGACAAGTATGTGGCGCCAAGATCCGCTTCCTATAAGTCTGACTGTGCATGTCCAGCAGCCTAGCAACCACACTCCAAACTACCGGGATCAGGCAACGTCATCCTGGCCACATGATCAATCACATGACAGACCACATCATCAGCGCAAACATCGCGAAACCACGCAGGAAGGAGCGCCTGGATATGCCAAGCCGACGGGGAGGTGTCAGCGTCAATAGGCCACAACCACCAGTAAGAGAACTAGTGCCGTCGCCATAGTAACAACAGACCGCACCACGTAGGCGAAGGGATAACCAATTCAGCAACTGGACAAAGCAGTCAGGCACAAAGAAAAAGGTCAAACGACCAATGGGTATAGATAATTGTAAATGTCTAAATCCAATAAATGAAGACATAAATAACACCACTGTACTCAGGATATATATTGGAGTGATCATGGCTCAATGGTTTCTAAAAAAAACAAAAAAGGGGGGAGAACCCATATGTATTACATGGCTATAACACCATACATGTTCCTCACCACAAATATATGACAATAATTGAAATTTAAGGGTAAACAGAGGGGGCTATGTGGCTGCATCCTTATACATGATCATCACCACAAGCCTATG
The DNA here is from genome assembly GCF_014858855.1 of Bufo gargarizans. NCBI lineage: Eukaryota > Metazoa > Chordata > Amphibia > Anura > Bufonidae > Bufo > Bufo gargarizans. Next base: position 450,303,109 of record NC_058080.1, read on the forward strand.
ATGGGGTAGAGGCGTAGGACACGTCCATGCCGAACATCATCTGACCGAAAGTCACCCCCAAACACAATTCACGAAATTAACTAGAACCACCAATCCCAAAATCTCCATATACATGCGGCCAACAGAATTATCATCTAAGTAAAATATCATTGTGCCCAATGAATCCATTTCTTCTTAATGATCCAGTGTGAGATTGACGCAGGATTTTGAGGACGCCCTCTGTACACACCGCTGCAAAGATGTTGTTAAAGATAATCTAAAAAGAGAATCTAAAAAAGAAGAGAGCAAGAATAAATATTGGATCCTGATATCTCTTTTACTTTGACTCATTCTGACACACAAATACAATTTCTAGATACTATGGTTTCAGTGGTTGGTAATAAATTATCTACCGATATCTTTGCTAAACCCACTGATTGTAACACTTTGTTACATTACAATAGTTGTCACACTAGATCTACTATTGATTCATTGCCATATAGTCAGTTACTTAGGGTTGAAAGGATAGTGCAGGACCCAGATAAATTGCCTATTCATTATGCTCAGATGGTGCACAAATTTTGACAGAGGGATATCCCACTCGTGTGATTCACAAACATTTGGATAGGGTTAGGCATCCACAGCAAACTAAAACCACATCAAATAAAATGGTTTGTATCCCCTTTATATCGACCTATTCTGAACAGAGTGGATCAGTTGCCAATATTATTCTGAGACATTGGTCGATCCCGAAGAGTAACCTACCACAGATTGAAGCTTTTACTGTACCCCCTCTTCTATCCTATAGGCGCCCTACCAATTTACGAGATAAATTGGTACGGGCTGATATTCCCACTAAAGATTTGGTGCAGACGTATATTGGAACTCGTAGAAAGGGATGTTTCCCCTGTTTGAATTGTGTTAACTGTTCATTTATGATCAAAGGGGACAAATTCATTCATCCAACATCTGGGACCTAATATGACATTCGCCACTTTTTGACGTGCAATAGTGCATATGTGGTTTATGTGCTTTCATGTCCATGTGGTCTCCTATATGTTGGGTAGACCACATGTGACATGAAGACACGTTTAAACAATCACCGGTTCTCCATAAGACAGAAGAGGAAAGAGTTGCCTGTTCTGAAAATTTTTGTGGAAGCAGGACACAATGAGAAGGACCTAAAATTTATGATTTTGGATCAGATCATCTTGTCAAAGAGGGAAGGCGATCGGACATTGGCTCTTAAACAAAGGGAGCTACGCTGGATCCATCACCTCCATACCTCCATTTGGTCTACATGTTCAATTCAAATGGAATGTGATGTAATTGAGTGCACTCTACCTGTCTTGCGGTTCTTTGCTGGGTTCTGCTCTGGTTTTGTGATTACAAATAGTGTCACTATTTTATGATAATTATATTTATTCATGTTCTCTTCTTTTTTAGATTATCTTTTTTAGATTATCTTCATCAACATCTTCGCAGCGGTCTGTACAGAGGGCGTCCTCAAGATCCTGTGTCAATCTCACACTGGATCATTAAGAAGAAATTGATTAATTCGGCAAAATGATATTTTACTTAGATGATAATTCTGTTGGCCGCATGTATATGGAGATTTTGGGAGTGGTGGTTCTAGTTCATTTTGTGAATTGTGTTTGGGGGTGACTTTGGGTCAGATGACGTTCCGCTTGGACGTGTCCTACACCTCTACCTCATCATAGGCTTGTGGTGATGAACATACATAAGGATACAGCCACATAGCCCCCTCTGTTTACCCTTAAATTTTATGGTGAGGAACATGTATGGTGTCATAGCCATGTAATACGTATGGGTTCCCCCCCCCCATGATCACTCCAATATATATCCTGAGTACAGCAGTGTTATTTATGTCTTCATTTATTCAATTCAGACATTTACAATTATCTATACTGTAGGAAGGCGCAGGGGTCCGTCATTGACGGAAGGTACGTGTCACCGAGGTTCCTGGCCTCGGTGAGATGAGAACCGGTAATTGTGTGTGTCAGCGGCAGCTAGTGCTCGCTGACACTGTTTTACTTAGTGTGGCTGTAAAGCCAATCCAGGCCTGGTTCTTATTGGGAGCAGCCAAAGAGCAGGGTGGGTGGCTGTTCCCCACATCCAGGCCAGGTTTTGGGCTGGGGTTTAAAATCCTAGCCAGCAGCACAGCTGGGTGTGGAATGAACCTCCAGGTGATAGTGGAGCTCTGTGTTTTGGGAGCTGAGGAGTTCTGCCATACTGCAAGGCTGAGAGCTGCATGAGAGCTGCCAGCTGGAAGCCAGGTGTAGACTGCCAGGTGTGGACTGCCAGGTGACGTGTTTTTGAGTTCATTGGACTTTTGCTGTGTGAATTAACACGAGAATTCCTGCGGTGTGAATCAACACCAGGGCCTTGCGAAGTATTGTGTTTCTTTTCTGCCTTTTTGTGTGAATAAACACTGAATTTTGCTTTTCAATCATAATTTTGCCTCTGTATTGCGTCCACTTACCCTGCCTACCAGAGCAAATCCCTACAATTGGTGGCTTGGAGCGGGCAAGCGCAGTGAGGCTGGCGTGAACGCCAAAATATTTTTGGTTTGCACACGGTTTCAAACCGGTGTCACGTGATGAAATGGAGGCTGTTATGAAGGCCCTCATGGAGGCTAACCTGCAGCAACACGAGGCTAATAAGCAGCAGCAGGAGACCAACCAGTTGCTGCTACAACACGTAATGGCTTTGCAGACAGCAGGAGCAACCCCAAGCGTACACGATGCCCGGAAAGCAGTCCGTGCAGCGATCCCTAAAATGACCCCGCAGACGACATCGAGACATACCTGGCGATGTATGAGAAAGTGGCCACCAGGGAAAAGCTGCCCCAAGACCAGTGGACTGAGGTCGTCGTTCCTTTTCTGACATCAAGAGTCCAGAGGGTGTTTTGCGATTTGCCGGACGATCAAGTGGCCGACTACCCAAAGGTAAAGGGGGAGATTTTGGCAAGTCTGGGGTTGAATGTGCTGGTCCAGGCCTAGCGGGTGCATCAGTGGTGGTTCAACCTGGCGGAGCCCGTGAGACCCCAGTATTATGACCTGCTCAACCTGTTGCAAAAGTGGCTACAACCTGACGTGCTGAGCCCCACTGCTATGTTGGACCGGTTGTTAGCAGGCTCTGCCACCCCCTCTCCAGCAATGTATTGGCCAGGTCTCTCCAGGTAATACGCTGGAGATGGTCAACCTGGTGGAGCGCTATGAGGCTACCCGGAACTTACAGGGTGTTTCTGTTGGGAGGGGGGCAGTCAAATCCCGTAACTCTCCACCCCAGACCCAGAAACCGGTTTCCCCCCAAACCCGCCTGGGATGTAATCCCTGTGGACCCCGCTCCAATAATCTGCTGGCGGTGTCGGGAGCCTGGCCATGTTCGAGCGGACTGTCCCCGTCAGGGGGAACCCATGGACACGAACTATGGCTTCCGTCAATCATTACATGCCAAGAAACTGTGTGCAGTGGGTGCTCCAGAGTCTCTGAACCACCTGTGCCAGGTTGAGGTGGGAGACACTCCAGCGGAGGCTCTGTTGGACTGAGGAAGCCTGGTGACCCTGGTAAGGGCTTCCCTTGTACGCTCCGCTGTGTACACCGGCCGTAAGGTCGGAGTCATGTGTATACATGGGGACTTAAAAGACTATCCTACTGCTATGGTCTCTCTGTCTACGGTTTCCGGCAGGTGGATCCACGAGGTAGGCTGTCGCAACCAACCTACTTATGAACTTATAGTAGGGAGAGACTTCCTGGGTTTCACGGCACTGTGGCCTGTTCCGAGAGTGATTGATACATATGAGACAGCATGTAACCCTAGCAGAGTGGCCCGGCTCAGGGTGGAGATCAGAACCCTGGGAACCTGAGTCCGAAGGGCCAGGCGGTAGGGGTGACCACCCCTTCAGTGGAAGAGGAGGAGACAACACCGATGAGTGTAATGGTGGGAGACATGGAGGACTTGCCGCCAGGGGCCTGAGCTGGCAGACCTCAATGTCTCCAGGGATAATTTTGGTACCTGCACAACACCAGGATCCAACCTTATCCCGAGCCTGGGAAAATGTACTAATAATAGATGGTGAGCCACAACAACCAGGGGCAGAGTTCGTGTTCCCCCGTTTTGTGGTTCATTAGGATATGTTGTATCGGGTAAATCAGCTGCAAGGTGAATCCGTTGAACAGTTGGTGGTGCCCCAGGCTTATCGCAAACTCGTGTTAGAGTTAGCCCATCAGCATGTCTCGGGGGTCATCTGGGAATGCAGAAAACACAGGACCGGATACTACAAGGTTTTACTGGCCAAGTGTGTTTAAAGAGGTGGACGAGTTCTGTAAGTCTTGCCCGACCTGCCAGGCAACTAGCCCCCAGCACCTTTTTCGTAGTCCCCTGGTACCCCTCCCAATCATCGAGGTACCATTGAGCGAATCGTTATGGACCTGGTAGGTCCTGTACAGAAGTCCGCTAGGGGCACCAACACATTTTGGTTGTTCTTGATTACGCTACTCGGTACCCGGAGGCAGTACCACTGCGACATACATCGTCGAAACTTATAGCTAAAGATCTAATGGAGATGTTTTCCCGAGTGGGGCTACCTAAAGAGGTCCTGACTGACCAGGAGACCCCTTTTATGTCCAAGGTCATGAGGGAACTCTGCAAGTTGCTGCGTATTAAACAGTTACGGACGTCCATGTACCATCCACAAACGGACGGACTGGTTGAAAGGTTTAACAAAACTCTAAAAACGATGTTAAAAAGGGTGTTGACCAAAGATGGAAAGGATTGGGACCTTCTTCTGCCCTATCTCATGTTCGCAGTGCGAGAGGTGCCCCAGGCCTCTGCTGGGTTCTCTCCCTTCGAATTGCTATATGGACAGACATCATCGTGGCTTGCTGGATGTAGCCAAAGAGGCGTGGGAACAACAACCCACTCAGCATAAAAGCGTCCTTGAATATGTGACCAAGATACAACAGCGGATAGAGACCCGTTTTGCCTCTTGTCAGGGAACATATGGAGGCCGCTCAGCGAGCCCAAAGTCGGATCTATAATCAGCAGGCTAGGGTCCGGAACTTTAACCCGGGTGATCGGGTTTTGGTTCTGGTGCCGACGTGGACAGTAAGTTCCTAGCCAGGATGGCAGGGGCCCTACGAGGTATGTGAAAAAATTGGAGAGGTCAAATTACAAGATACATCAGCCGGGGAGGTGAAAAGCCGGAGCAGATTTACCATGTTAATTTACTAAAACCTTGAAAGGATAGGGAAACCTGTACAGAAGACATGCACGCGGTCCGGGCTTTCTTGGACAAGAGATTCGGCTCCTATGTCTGATGCAAGGGAAGCGGTTGCCACAATAAGAATTGCTGACAGCCTCTCCTCTAAACAGGCTCAGAAACCAGGGAGTTCGTTAGTCTGGAACACGGATGTGTTCTCAGACCTCCCTGGACGCACTTCCGTAATCCAACATGACATTGTCACTGAGCCTCAGGCAAAAGTCCAGGTTAAAGCCATACCGAGTACCTGAGCTCGGCGAAAAGCCATCTTCGGAGGAAGTGCAGCTCATGTTGCGGCTGGACGTCATTGAGGAGTCTAAAAGTGAGTGGGCCAGTCCTATAGTCTTAATTCCCAAGCCAGACGGGACGTTACGATTTTGTAATGATTTTCTGAAATTAAATAAAATATCAAAGTTCGATGCATATCCAATGCCTCGGGTAGATGAACTAATTGAGAAATTTAGGCCAAGCCAGGTATTTTTCTGTTTTGGACCTCACCAAAGGGTATTGGCAGGTACCCTTGACGGAGGCTGCCAAAGAGAAAACTGCCTTCATTACACCAGAGGGGCTGTACCAGTATAAGGTGTTACCCTTTGGCCTGCATGATGCCTCCACCACTTTCCAACGTCTAATGGATATTGTACTTCGTCCACATCGGCGGTACGCCTCGGCTTACCTCGACGTTATTATCATTCACAGTACCAACTGGGAAAGTCACCTGCCCAAAGTACAGGCCGTAGTGGACTCCCTTTGAAAGGCGAGACTAACAGCTAACCCAAAGAAATGTGCGATATGGTTAGAGGTATGTCATTGGGCGTGGAGTCATTAAACCCCAAGTAAGCAAAATAGAAGCGATACGGAATTGGCCCCGACCTGCCACCTCTAGACAAGTAAGTCGTTTCTTGGAATGGTGGGCTATTACATGAGGTTTGTCCCCATTTTGCCACTTTAGTGGCTCCGTTGACAGGGCTCTTAAAGTGATGGAAGTCCGTGATAGTCCGCTGGAATGACCAGGTGGAAGAGGCTTTCTCCGCTTTGAAGTCGGCCCTGTGTGGGTCCCCGGTTTTGGTGATGCCCGACTTCAAGAGGAAATTTGTGGTACAGACTGATGCCTCCGAAGTAGGCCTCGGTGCAGTACTGTCTCAGGAAGTCAACGGGAAGGAGCATCCCGTTGTCTTCCTGAGCCCTAAGCTCACTCCAGCGGAGACCCGGTACAGTATAGTGGAGAGAGAGTGCCTGGCCATCAAGTGGGCACTCGAGTCTCTCCGTTATTATCTGTTGGTGAGGAAGTTCCGTCTGGTGACCGATCACTCCCCTCTCAAGTGGATGAGCCAGGCCAAAGAGAGGAATGCTCGGGTCACCAGGTGGTTCTTGTCTCTGCAAAACTTTAAGTTCACAGTAGAACACAGGGCCGGCCGGTTACAGGGAAACACGGATGCCCTGTCCCGAGTACCCTGTCTGGCTTGTGTTTACCCCCTCAGGGTTGAACAAAGGGGGGAGGTATGTAGGAAGGCGCAAGGGTCCACCATTGACGGAAGGTACGTGTCACCGAGGTTCCTGGCCTCGGTGAGGTAAGAACCAGTAATTTTGTGTGTCTGTGGCAGCTAGTGTTCGCTGACAGTTTTTCTTAGTGTGGCTGTAAAGCCAATCCAGGCCGGTTCTTATTGGGAGCAGCCAAAGAGCAGGGTGGATGGCTGTTTCCCACGTCCAGGCCAGGTTTTGGGCTGGGCTTTAAAAGCCCAGCCAGCAGCTCATCTGGGTGTGGAAGGAACCTCCAAAGGATAGTAAAGCTCTGTGTTTGGGAGCTGAGGAATTCCGCCATACTGCAAGGCTGAGAGCCGCATGAGAGCTGCTAGCTGGAAGCCAGGCGCCCTAAAACCTGCTGTGGACTGCCAGGTGACGTGTTTTTGAGGACTTTTGCTGTGTGAATTAACATGAGGATTCCTGCGATGTGAATTAACACCAGGGCCTTGCCAATCATTGTGTTTTTTTTCTGCCTTTTTGTGTGAATAAACACTGACTTTTGCTTTTCAACCGTGGTTTTGCCTCTATATTGCGTCCGCTTACCCTGCCTACCAGAGCAAATCCCTACAATACCCATTGTTCGTTTGACAGTTTTTCTTTGTGCCTAGTGCTTCCCGATTTCTTTATTTGTGACTGCTTTGTCCAGTTTCTGAATTGATTATTGCTTTGCCTACGTGCTGCGGTCTGCTGTTACTATGGCGATGACACTAGTTCTTTTACTGGTGGTTGTGGCCTATTGATGCTGACTCCTCCCCATCGGCTTGGCATATCCAGGTGCTCCTTTCTGCGTGGTCTCGCGATGTTTGCTTTGGTCATGTGGTCTGTCTTGTGATTGATCATGTGGCCAGGATGACGTCGCCTGATCCTAGTAGTTTGGAGTGTGGTTGCTAGGCACCTGGGACATGAGCAGTCGGACTTATAGGACGCGGATCTTGGTGCCGCATATTTGTCCCCGCTGTGTAAGTTCTGTTTATGTATATTTACAACAGCTGTTGCTGGTATTAAACACATGCACATGTGATTGATTGGGTTCAATTTACACATTATATGTTGTATGAATGTATCATGTTGTCAATAATTTGCACATTTTGCACATAGCCATTGATGCTGTATTTGCGCCTCACAAGTGATTGTATACTCATTTATAATAGTTTTTACACAGCTTTTATACACCATTAGATTAAATGATTATTTCATTGTCACTTAATTTGCTGCTATGCATTTTGGTTATATATACCCCTGTGAGACACCATTTTATATGCTTGATAAAGACTGCATTGAGGGGTTGAAATGTTGCAGAGGGGTCAATAAGGGTCCACTTTTTTCTCTATACAGTATCTATTGGAGTGCTGCCTCATTTTTTGGATATATATCATCCTCATTGACCGCTGAGCCTGTGGTTTGGAGGATCCTGCACCCGTGGTCTACTGGACTAGTGCTGTTTTTTGAATCTTTGTTATATATACACCTTCTCTACCTTTGCATATACATATATTATATATATATTATATAGGTATATATAATCCAAATAAGGGTACTTTCACACTAGCGTTTTTCTTTTCCGGCGCTGAGTTCCGTCCTAGGGGCTCAAATCCGGAAAAGAACTGATCAGTTTTATCCTAATGCATCTGAATGGAGAGTAATCCATTCAGGATGGATCAGGATGTCTTCAGTTCAGTCTTTTTGACTGATCAGGCTTTTCAGAAAAACCGTGCATGCAGTATTTTTACCTCCGGCCAAAAATCTGAACACTTTTGACTGAAGGCCGTGTGTTCAGTCCAAACGGATCCGGCTTTTGCATGTTAAACCCGAAAAATAGGGAAAAAACGTTAAAGTCCATAATGGCGGATCCGTTTTTTTCCAATGCATTTTTCCATTGTGATCAAAATCCTGATCAGGATTCAAATGTAATCCGTTTTCACATGTTTTTTCCGGATCCGGCGGGCAGTTCCGGTGTCGGAATTAAACGACGGATTCAAACAACGCTAGTGTGAAAGTAGCCCTAAATGTAACGCAGCACTCCTTGAGTAAAAAGTGAAAAATTTGATATTTATTCAACACATGTTGATCAGGCAACGTTTCAGCTCTCTCACAGAGCCATTATCAAGCCGACTTGGCTTGATAATGGCTCTGTGAGGGAGCTGAAACGTTGCCTGCATCAACATGTGTTGAATAAATATCACACTGCTGCGTTACATTTATTTGGATTGTGTTTGGACCCCAGGACCAAGGGGAAAATGCTGGCACCTGAACTACTTGAAGCAAGGAGTGCTGCCCTGCCATTCTCTGGAGATATATATACAGGGTGACGTCAGCTCCATCTAGCTGTGGATATAGCCTATCAGTACCTTGTGCAAATACAGGCAATATACAGATCAAAGCAAAAATACATTTTAACTCTTTCTTTTGTAATGTACTGCTACTCTGTAGTGGTATGCTGCAGATGCAACAAATTTGTTAAAAGCATGCACCTTTTAATAAATTGGTCAGATCTTCCTTCTGTGGGTTTTTTACCAAGACGGGCATGTTACAGTGGCGTGTAAATGGAACCCAATATGTCTACCTTTTAAAGATCTCCCAGCCATGACAAATTGGAAATGGTCCCCCCTTAACCCCCTAACTGTTTTGCCCCAGTCCAGCTCCAGCAGTGGGAAAAGTAGCTAACTGGAGGGGGTGGGCTGCTTTAGATGCTGCTATCTACTGAATGGTAGCCACTAGAAACATGCAACTGTCCTTGTTTGAAATCTGACAGTCCAAGCTTTTAGAATACCAGAATGACAGCAATATGTTCAGTACAGGGGAAGATATCACTGATAGAAATCCGGATGCAGTGAATGCAGCTGAAAGTGAAAGTAAAAGCAGGTTTTACCTGTGATTATTTCCGACTCAATTTCTAACAGTGATTTCTCCTCTGTTGCTTGGACTTTAGCTGTCATTTTGGTCTTGTATGAAAGCCTGGACTGTCAGCTTTCAAACAAGACATGTGGTTTAAAAGGGGTTGGTCACCCTAAGTATCAAAAAATCAAACATATCTATATCATGCTAAATGCACTGGCTATATATCCTTTTTCTAACCTGTTCACCATGACATGCCTCCCTGGAGGAGCTCCCTCAGACAGGCTGTACAGGCGGAGCACCTGCAAAGTAAAAGTAAATATCCCAGCATGCATTGCAGCAAGCATGTTCAGAGGAGCAGTCACATGACATCCCCCCCTACTGTGTTCCCATAGAGACAAGAGCCCCTCAGACTTCTGTTCAGACATAGCAATAGAAAGAACGCCCCAGTCCCAGCAGTAAAGAGAGGTCACTACCTGTACCACACAGGGATGTGCAAACATATGTTGCTTGTGGGTGCCCTGTTCATAAATTTGCTGTGGGGCCAGTCAGTTCTAGGTTATGTCACTGGAAATAAGCCATGAACAGAATGAATAGAGAGGGAGATTTATTATTTCCCTTGTTTTCGACAGTGGCCTTAAATGTTGTGTTTGAGAATTTTTAATGCGCCTTTAAAAAAATAAAAATAAAAGTGGACAATGGCAGGGAGATGTGTGAACAGTCGACCCAATAAATTTATGTTCATATTTTGCCAGTTTTCTGACTCAAATGAAGCCAGACAATCTAAGGCTGCTCTGAGCTTTCTGAGATTTCTGTTTAGGTGCACGGACTGCTGGAGGAGGAGGAGGAGGAGGGGAGCCTGTTGAGCAAGGGGACAGACCCTTGTTGCACAAGAACTGTTTATGAATAAATTTGTATGAACGATCTTCTCACATAGAGAGGAGCCTCCTGTCTATCATCACACAACTTACTCCCAGCTAGCTAGAAATCATCTATGAATATATGAACCTTCACCTGGGGAAAAAGAGGGAACGAGTGTAGTCAAACATCTCTATATACAATGTACAGGGGTCATATATCTCTGTATCAGGGGGTCACACACCTCTATATACAATATACAGGGGGTCACACATCTGTACATACAGTATAAAGGGGTCACACATCACTGTCTACAGTGTACAGGGGGTCACGGATCTCTATATGCAGTGGTGGAAGTCACACATCACTATGTACAGTGTACAGAGGGTCACTGATCTCTAATGCAGTGGTGGGGGTAACACATCAGTATATACAGTGTACAGGGGGTCACGGATCTCTATATGCATTGGTGGGAGTCACACACTCACTATGTACAGTGGGTCACTGATCTCTATATGCAGTGGTGGGGGTAACACATCAGTATATACAGTGTACAGGGGGTCACGCACTCTATCTGATGCAGTGGTGGGGGTCACAACATCAGCCATATACAGTGTACAGGGGGTCACACATCTCTATTATGCAGTGGTGGGGGGTCACACATCGCAGTATATACAGTGTACAGGGGGTCACACCATCTCTATATGCAGTGGTGGGGGTCACACATCAGCATATACAGTGTACAGGGTGTCATACATCTCTATATGCAGTGGTGGGGGTTACACATCTCTATATGCAGTGGTGGGGGGTTACACATCAGTATATACAGTGTACAGGGTGTCATACATCTCTATATGGCATGTGGTGGGGGTCACACGTCACACATCAGAATATACAGTGTACAGGGTGTCATACATCTCTATATGCAGTGGTGGGGGTCACACATCAGTATATACAGTGTACAGGGTGTCATACATCTCTATATGCAGTGGTGGGGGTCACATATCAGTATATACAGTGTACAGGGTGTCATACATCTCTATATGCAGTGGTGGGGGTTACACATCTCTATATGCAGTGGTGGGGGTTACACATCAGTATATACAGTGTACAGGGTGTCATACATCTCTATATGCAGTGGTGGGGGTCACACGTCACACATCAGCATATACAGTGTACAGGGTGTCATACATCTCTATATGCAGTGGTGGCAGTCACACATCAGTATATACAGTGTACAGGGGGTCACACATCTCTATATACAGTGGTTTACGCGTTTCGGACCAGATTAGTGGGGGTCCTTGTCATGAAGAAGGACCCCCACTAATCTGGTCCGAAACGCGTAACAATTTGTCCTTTTTATTTTTACAAAGTCACTGCAATAAAGATACTTTTCTCTACTTTGGCAATTGAAGCTGAACTTTTTCAAGTTGTTGAATTCATGATTGCCAGCACTTTCCAGGGGCTGCGTCCGTGCTCAGGGCCATCTTTAATATTGATTGGACCCTGGGCAAAAATTTACTTGGGCCCCCTGGATCCCACCTTCTCACACCCTAGCATGCAATCACGGCCTCCACCACACACACACACACAAAATCCACACACCTGGTAGAGTACAGTGATGTAAATACTTCCAATTCTGAAGACCCCAGCAGCTCAGGATCAGTGCTCTGGGCAGCTGGGCTCAGGCTGGAAGTGAGCACTGCTCTGCAGGAAGGAGACCGGGGCTTGGTTCACCCTAGCGTTACAGTGCACCCCAGAGTATGCAGTATAGCACCCTATAGTATACAGCAACCCACAGTATGCAGTGTAGCACCCTATAGTATACAGCACCCCACAGTATTCAGTATAGCACCCCACACTATACAGTATACAGCACCCCACACCATACAGTATACAGCACCCCAGTATATAGTAGAGCAGTATTGCACCTCACAGTATACAGTAGAGCAGTATAGAACTATACACTATACAGCACCCCACACTATACAGCACCCCACACTATACAGCCCAGCAGTAAAGCATTCCACAATATACAGCAACCACAGTATACAGCACCTCACAGTATACAGCACCCCAAACTATACAGAATACCGCACCTCACAGTATACAGTACCCCACAGTATACAGCACCCCAAAATATACAGCCCCCTACAGTATAAAGCACCCCACAATATACAGTATACAGCACCCCCATAGTATACAGTAGAGCAATAAAGCACCCCACAGTATACAGTAGCTTACAGTATATTAGTATAACAGCCCCTGTCACCTTTTCCTGATGTAATCTTCACAAAAAAGCTCCAAAATTATGGAAAACTTCTCCTGCAGCAACACTCCTGGTAGACAGGACCTTTGATGACCTCATAGCCATTTGACCAGTAATATTGCTAGGTTACAGGTCACATGGTGATGATGTTATCTAAGGTCCTAGAAAATCACAGCTCTCACAGTACACTGCCTGGAGTGCTGGCAGACAGGTAGGCATGGCATGGCAGCACCCCCCTGTGTAGCTGACAGCCTGATACCCGGGGCAGTGGCCAGCAGGGCGAACGAGGCAGCTGTCTTGGGTCCCCCAGGAGCAACTGGGCCCGGGGCAGCTGCCCCTTTTGCCCCTTGTTAAAGACGGCCCTGTCCGTGCTCATTGCAAAGGAACACAAGTGAGAGCTGCAGATACACCTGTTTTTGCATCCAGTATACAGGGGGTCACACATCACTATATACAGTGTGCAGGAGGTATCATATCTCTGTATACAGGGGATCACATAACTGGACAATGTAGAGGGGGTCACACATCACTATATATAGTGTACAGGGGTCACACATCACTATATACAGTATACAGTGATGGGGGTCACATATTACTTTATGGGAGGGGTCACAAATCTCTATATACAGTATACAGTGGGGAGGTCACATATGAGTATATATACAGTGTACAGTGGGGGGCCACATATCACTGTATGGTGGGGTCACACATCATTATATAGAGTGGGGGGTCACACCTCAGTAGTCTTGGGCACGAATATTCGAATAGCGAATATTAATCATGAATATCGGCACTTTGAGAATTCACGAATATTTAGAATATAGTGATATATTCGTAATTTGGAATATTCTAGATTTTTTTTTTCATCAGTAATCTCCCTTCTTGCTTGTGGGCCAATGAGAGGGCTGCAATGTCTTTGTCTGAGCTTAGCAACACCCCTAGCAACCAATAGGAAATCTGCCTACCCCTCACTATGTAAGAACCTGTGATGGGGGTCACACATCTCTATATACATTATACAGTGGGGGGTCACAGATCAGTATATACAGTGTACAGTGGGGGGTCACACATGACTATATACAGTTTGCAGGAAGGAGAGTGCACACATTTACAGATGGTGACACTAGTGACTGCTGCTGATATCACTGACCTCAGCCATATTGACAGCTCAGAGTGGGTTAAAGCTCCTGAATAGGGATGAGCGAACTCGAACTGTATAGTTCGGGTTCGTACCGAATTTTGGGGTGTCCGTGACACGGACCCGAACCCGGACATTTTCGTAAAAGTCCGGGTTCGGGTTCGGTGTTCGTCGCTTTCTTCGCGCTTTTGTGACGCTTTCTTGGCGCTTTTTGAAAGGCTGCAAAGCAGCCAATCAACAAGCGTCATACTACTTGCCCCAAGAGGCCATCACAGCCATGCCTACTATTGGCATGGCTGTGATTGGCCAGAGCACCATGTGACCCAGCCTCTATTTAAGCTGGAGTCACATAGCGCCGCCCGTCACTCTGCTCTGATTAGCGTAGGGAGAGGTTGCGGCTGCGACAGTAGGGCGAGATTAGGCAGATTAACTCCTCCAAAGGACTTGATTAACTGATCGATCTGCAGCTGTGGATCATTGAGCTGCTGATCCTCAATTGCTCACTGTTTTTAGGCTGCACAGAC